>NW_023998491.1:987943-1056911 GCF_014805625.2 Glossina fuscipes | reverse complement strand
TTTTTTTTTAAGCTTTGCATAAAAATGAATAATTTCTCTTTCGTACAGGCGGTGCTGCGTCATGTGTTTCTTTGACCACATAATGAATTTAATTTGCAAAAAATTAACGGTCTGTGGCTGCATTTAATTAGATATTGTACGCAAATTGCAATAAAAAGTCATAAAAAATACAAGACCAATATTAAACCATCATATAAAATTGATTTACGTTTATTAGGGCTGAGAACAAAATTGAGAAAAAAAAACAATAAGAAAAATATAGATTTTAACAACTAAGTTATTTAATATAATCGTAATGGGGGAATAAGTAAAAAACTCTGATGCTTTATAAATTCATCCTAAATGTATTGGAATAACCTCAAAGCGAAGCGATAGCTAAAATAATTGACATCATCGGAATTTTACAAAGGCCAGTCAACAAATGGTGGATATCATGAGTGTCACTGAAATATTATGAAATTATCGAATAGAATGTTTCAAGACACACACACACACATACACACACACACACACACACACACACACACACACACACACACACACAGTAACACAATAAAATGATCTTTACGAATAATACTCTCCAAAGCGACACTTGTTATTTTTGCCAATCATCAATGATGATGACAGGAGTATGGAGTGTACTTCAATTGTATAGAACATCCCATGGAATATATTCTGGAGCAGCAGATGTAAACATCAAGCTGAGTACACACATTTTTCGATAGTCTAAAGCTTTTAAACATGGCTTATTAATGTCTTCTGACATCAAAGGCTTATCTTTTTTTTTTTTTGGTTTTGATTGGAAAATGATTCTGGATAACTCGAATAAGTGCGTAACACACATCTCATCCTTCAGTTATGACATTTCCAAATTCTTAATGTATCGTTAAGGCGGAAAAATTCCTCATCCTCACTTAGCTGCCTATGGTGGTGGGCGCGATAGAGCTAAACGATTTATTCTTATACTATTTACTTTAAAGAAAAGTTTAATCTTTTTTAACTCTTTCTTAAACGCTGTATAAAAGCAAATATCTCGTTTAAAGACGACGAATATGAATACCTGAGATTTTATGGAATGCTATTACAATCTCTTCCTTTTAATACTAACTTTGTATAACCTGAAAGTAAAGACATTGGATATTATGAATAAAAGACAATTTGACACAAAACATGTAAAAAAATTGTATTCGGTCGTAAACGAATCTTTTATACCCGACGCCGTTATCCTAAAAAAGATAAAAGCAGTAAAAGACAATTTTCCACATTTTTGTACAGGAGCTACAGCATCGTCCACAAAATGTGGTACATTTATCTGCTATAGTTTATGATTAATGAACAAAAAAACCTTTTTTTAATCCTTTTCTAAAAAAGGAGTTGTTTTGAGTTGACATGGTACTGTGAATGTATCTGTCGAGCGATTCGGCCCGTTTTCAATACCAACCCGCGTGCAAGAACTTTCAATGTTTCTGAAAAATTTGAAGCCGAAGGCTTCATTTTTACATCCATGAGAATGTTTACAACAGACATTACACCACGGACGGACGGACAGACGGACATAGCCGTTTTAACATTTGATGCCGATCAGGAATATATATACTCTGTGGGGTCTCTGATGCCTTCTTCTGGAGATTGCAAAAGTTTTGACAAAATGAATATATCCCTCGCCCGTCGGCTATGGATATAAAAAAAAACAAAGCAAGAAAGTTTGTTCCGTTGAAAGCGAATCTTTGACACCCAATGTCTCAAATCAACAACAAAAGTAATTACTAAATATTCCGTTAAATGTGGGCGTTTAATTCGGTCAACGACAACTTGAGTTTTTTGCTGGCGGTAAGACATTTTTACATCGGGTTTGAAGTCAATATTTCTTACAAAATAAGGCTCACGTCTTACTCTTGCTGCACGGGCATGCTTGCTGAAGGCTAAAGCAAATATAAATCGATCGTAATCGACCATCTTGAGGTCGATGATTACATTGTCATCACCTCACCTATTCGAAGATATGGGTTGTGAATTCTAATCCTCTTTTTAGATGGACATACGGACTGTAAATGTGTTCGTACTTAAAATAGTTATAGAATTTTAGCATTCCTCTCTTCCGTCCTGTCTTTCTTTTATGCTGCGAAGGATACGAGGGATTTAGAAAAAAGTGGAATTTTTAAGAGAGTTTCGCGTCTTTTTCATCATGTTTGGCTAACCTGTTAGGGAATTCTTCATCACGTTTATTTCCAATCGAATGGAGCGGTTGACTGATGCAATTCAAAAAGTCTGCATCAATCACAGGATGGTTGAAAACTTCAGCGACCAACTGAAGCGTGCTTATGTTATCCATGGAACGACAAATTGTTGGATGTAAGAAAGTTTGCATATTTATGAGCAAGCAAAAGCACGCTTCCATGCATGCCAGTTAAATGTTGTTGGGTAAACATCATCATCACAGCATCAAAGTAGCGAGGCGCACACACACAAGCCTCGTACAAGTTTGTAGCGTAAGTTCCTGTTTTGTGAAAGGAAAAGAAGAAAAATCAGCTCGCACTCATGTAACGCTTGTTTTCTTTTTCTTCTTCTTTCAACTAAATGGGTTTTGCTAGTTGTTAATGACACTGATATGTTTGTTATGTCGATGTATGCCGTAGTATGTGCATATGCGTGTTTCTTTTTTAAGCATTACGTTCTTTTTCTTTTATTGAATCATAAAACCATTTTATATGAAAGCATTTTTTTTTTTTTTGCTACGAACACAATTTGCCATAAGTACCGCACTCATCGTATGCTCGCTGAGCTTGCGTACGTTTGTGTGTGATATTTCTTCATCTCATATATATATATATATATTATTTTTTTTGTTTTTGTTTTTTCAATTCTGACATTAACATTTATTTTAGTATTAATACCTGGGTGCTATTAAAGTGAAACATAAAAAAAAACAGAAAAAGGAAGAGAAGAGCAAGTTCACTCTGATGCTCGTTTCTTACAAACAACTTATCATTTATTTATTTCCTCGATGTTGCGAAAGTGGGTGGTTTCATGCTCCCTTGATATGGAAAGTCAGAATGAATAATGAAATGTCCCGTCATTAGTACAATGATACATATACATAAAAAGATAGATATATGTTACGTAAGCGAAGTAGAAGAATTACTTTCGTTTCGATATATGAAGTGTGCGTGCAGTCGTGGCACTCTCACAATCGTGTTACACACTCTACCTGAATTTGAGACAGCCAAGGCGGGGAGATTATCCATTTAAATTTATCAAAACAATTCATTAAAACAATGCTTGAGAAGTTCTTGGAAAATATTTTTCCGTGGCATTGAACTGCTCTTCTTGCTTGGTTAAAGAAGAAACGCAATAGAAGATTTAGCAAATTGATATAGAGCCGACCAGGTCAGCTTATACATAGATTGAAGCACGACAGGCCACACAAGCTGCTTCCTGTGCTTATCACTTATTACCGTTCCTAGCCAGAATTCCCATTATGAAGAGTTAGGAGTCAGGTCAACAGATCTTCTCTTGTGACGTCTTAACTATTTTCATGCTTCTTTCGAATGTATGGAAACAATCGATAACGAAAATGCAATTTTTAAAAAGGAAATAAAAGCAATAATCCTTCATATAAATTACATATCTATTTTTGCACATAAGCAACTGCTTTATGCCATGATACCCGTCGCCGAAGGATGAAGGTTATATTCATTTTGTCAAAACGTTTGCAACGCCCGAAAGGAAGTTTCATGGACTCTACCCTGTGTATATATATATATCAGCATTAAATTCGGAATCGTGTTAAGCATGTCCGTCCGTCCGTTAGTTGCAAACATTCTCCTAACCGCAAAGCTAAAGCTATCCATGTCAAATTTGACAGAAACATTGGAAGCTCTTGCGCGCAAGTTGGTATTAAAAATGGGCCAAATCAATCTAAAGATACATCGACGGTATCATGTAAACTGAGAAAAGGAATTAAAAAATGTTTTTTTTTTCATTAGTCATAAACAATAGCAGAAAAATGTATCAAATTTTGTGGGCAATGTTTTTTTCAAGAACGTCCGTCTGTCCACCTGCTTGCCTGTGGCAAATATATTCTCGCTAGCGAAAATTAAGATATCGCCTATCCGCCTGAGTAGCCGAAGGCGAGAAATCTCGACTTGCAAGTCAATGGTCGTGGGTTCGAATCTCAAGTGCGGTAGAGTTTTTAATAAAAGCCGATAGCCTTAGATGCTAGTCCTTTTAAGAGTTTAGTCTTAGAATTTATTTCTCTGGCGAAATTAATAATAATAATAATAATAAGATATCGCCTACAAATAAGCAAAAGGATTTGGAAATGACTTAAGATTTTCCAAGAACACCCCTGCAAGACCTATGCGGCAAAAGCTCTTATTTTGAAAATAGAAAAAATTTGCCGTACCCCGCCCGCACTCTATGCTTTCTTATTTTTTTTTAGTTTTTTTAGGATAACGGCGATGGGTATAAGAGATTCGATCACGACCGAATATAATTTTCTTACTTGTTTTTCTGTTTTTTTTTTGGAAAATTGATTTGAATTTTTGGTAAATAAACGAATTCATGCTTACCTGAATATAAAATTGTTTTGCAAACTACATTAAAATATTAAATTTTTATAAAAACATTGTTTACTCTGACTTGGCAGATTCTTGCTTATCGGTAAACGTGATAGATTGACACAGTTTTTCCTGCTCACCTCTGTAGACATTTTACTCGTAATATTGACTTCGAACAACCAATGCGACTTGATCGCATTCTCAAGGGTCTCGAAGTGTATTTTTTTGCATAATCTTAAAACTTTTCAGTCGTAATTTACGTAATTGAAATTTTACAATCCTTCATTCTACACTAAGTGAAGGCTTATTGTTAAAGTCAAGATGTTATTAATTAAGTGATCATTTAAATAAGGTCTCATATACAGACAAGAAAGCTTTACAAAAAAAAAGGAAAAAAAAAATATTATATGTAAGACCACACTTTCCTATGCCAAAGAAGTCAAAAATATATTTTACTTAGTGATCATTTAACTAAGGCCTCATATACGTACAAGAAAGCTTAAAAAAAAAAAAAAAAAAAAAAAAAATTATATGTAAGACCTTATTTCCCTATGCCAAAAAAGTCAAAAATATATTTTACTAAGTGATCATTTAATACATATAAGAAAGCTTTTTAAAAAAAAAATAATAGAATTATAAATAAGACCTTACTTCCGTACGCCAAAGAAGTCCAAAAAATATATTTTGCTATGTGATCATTTAACATAGATCTCATATGCATGCCTATAAGAAAGCTTTAAAGAAGTCCAAAAAATATATTTTACTAAATGATCGTTTAACAAAGCTCTCATATAGATATAAGAAAAGAGAAAAAAAATTCTATGTAATACCATACTTCCGTACGCCAAGGAAGTCAAAAATATACTTTACTAAGTGATCATTTAATAAGAGATCTCGTATATATAAGAAAGGTTTTTCAAAAAAAAAATTATATGTAAGACCATACTTCCCTAAACCAAAGAAGTCTAAAAAATATGTTTTACTAAGTGATCATTTAATTAAATATCTCTTAGGCATATAAGATAGTTTTTAAAAGAGAAAAAAAATAAATAAATAAATGTAAGATCGTACTTCCCCATGCCAAGGAAGTCAAAATTACATATGCAAAGTTCTTGCAAAATTTGAATCCTCGCAAATATATGTGGTCTATAACGGTAAAAACACTGTTCACGAAAATCGACTCTCGTCTTCCATTTTAACTTGTATGGTGTTTTGCTTATTTAAAATGTTTGTTTAATTATTTACATGAAATCTCGTATATAATTTTCTATAACAATTAAGGGAAACAATCACAACGCATTAAGGCAGATTTTAATTTATATTTATGTAAATATGTTGTGATTGCCTCACAAAACAGAACAGAACGTTAGATAGTTAGTTAGTTAGTTAGTTAGTTAGGTGGTTGGTAGTGAATATGATAGAATGATAAAAGGAAAAAAATAAAAATAAAAATAAATTTTACATTTTGTTGTGCAATTAAGTAAAACTTAAAATGCAATAAAATTGAAATATATTTTCAATGTAAAATAAATTAAAAATAATAATCGCTTTCGGTCTTTGCAGGCACACCTTACTGGATGGCTCCGGAAGTTGCTGCCGTTGAACGTAAGGGAGGCTACAATCAATTATGTGATATATGGGCGTGTGGTATAACAGCCATCGGTACGTATTTTCTTTCTTCTAAGAATGAAGAGCAAGAAAAAAATATTATTACCCGTTTTACTTGGCGCGTGTGTGTACTTGTTACCGTTACCAGCAGTCGCTTTGCTATTACAAATCGTTTTATACGCAGTGATTACGTTTTCTTTTATTTTTTTTTTTTCTTACTTTTTAATATAAATTTATACCAGCAACCAATTACTCTTTGTTCATACACACACATACACACATACACACACACATACAATTTATACACAAGTTCTTCGAATGCGAAAAGTCATTAAGCATTTAAGTGCTGGTAAAAATACAACCATTACATATTAGTAATGGCCTCCCACTGACTAATTTCAAAAAAAAAAAAAATGTGTTTTTTTTTTCTATTTTATTTTTACTTTATCTTTATAGAGCTTGCTGAACTACAACCGCCTATGTTTGATTTACATCCGATGCGTGCTTTGTTCCTCATGTCAAAAAGTGGTTTCAAGCCTCCAACTTTAAGCAATAAAGAGAAATGGAGTCCAACGTTTCATAATTTTGTTAAAACCGCTTTAACTAAAAATCCAAAAAAACGTCCAACCGCTGAACGTTTACTACAGCATCCGTTTGTTCAGGGTGAAATGTCCGTTAAGGTGGCCAAGGAATTGCTACAAAAATATATGAGTCCAAATCAACAATTCTACTATAATTGGGACGGCGATGAAGAGGTGAGAGAGAGAGAGAGAGAGAAAGAGAGCATAATTTGTTACCAAACAATTAAAAATACATTTAGCCGAACTAGGCTGGACGACCATTCACTGCCCCCCGCATCGATTGAAAATTAAAAATTTAATAAATGAATGAAGTATTGAGGAATATATTCATTTTGTCAAAATGTTTGCAATGCCCACAATAGAGCTTCAGTGACGACACAAATTATTATATATTGTTAATCAGAATCAAGTTCTGAGTCGATTTAAGTACGTTCGTCTATCCATTTGTCCGATTGTCCATCCGCCAGTCCACATAATGCCTATTGTAAGCAGTCTCCTCGCCGAATTTCGCTTCAAAACTGAAATGCGCCTAAGTGTGTTTGTCTGTTCGCCTGTCCACCTATCCGTCTACCGAACTGTGCAGCATCTACGGAAACATTCAATACAGTACCATGTACCACGCACGTATTGAGAACACTTCCGTTTCCCGTTCGCAGAAATGAAGATATCGCTTATAAATTTCCAAAAGAATTTTGAAATGCCTTAAGCTATGAAAAATCCTCATATGAAAGAATCCGAAAAATAGGCTTACGCGGTCTAAAGCTACTAACGGACATTTTGTTTTATCAAAGCAAATTTCTAAGCTAATTTCTTGCATTAATTATTAGGAAATACAACTTTTATCATAGAATGATTTAATTTGAAAAAAATCGTGGAAGAAATTTCTAAAAACTAAATTTATAAAGATTATCTTTTTTTATTCCTTGCCGATTGTCCTTAAAAGATTCAATGTTTTTGCCTTCGAAAATTACAATTTCCATGAGAAGCTTTGCAACAAATTAGACCTCACTCTCGTACAAAATCTTGATTCAATAAAAATATTCATAGCAAAAGAGGGCTTAAAAAGTGTTCCATTCCCCCGCCGCTGCTCTTTAATATATCAAAATAGTACTTTTCACTGACTGTTTGCCAACAAATTTGCAAATAAAATTTTATGTAACGACAAGTTTGAACTAAAGCATCGTAGAAACGCTCCTATCCGTTAATCCAACTTTAAGTAGATTGAATTTTTAAGCCAGTCCAGTACACAGTCGACAGTGCACAGTGCGAATATATCGAAAACTCTGACATGCCAGTTGGACATAAAAACATGCACACGTATTAGGCGGAGATTTAATGAACTTAAATCGATTTAGTAAAGTATTCCGCAACGATCGATGTGTCTATCTCGAACCCTTCGCAGTGTGACATACATCCACGCAAATTCAATACATCACAGGTGATATAGGGTACAAAAAGCAGCACTTATAAAGAATATTTCGGTGCAAGTTAAATTTCAGACTTAAGGTCCCCAAAAAATTTGCGGTCATAATTAAAGTGCAAGAGAGAGAGAGAGAGAGAAGGGTCGCCTTGTTAACTGGTCAAATGTTAACCAGTAGTAAATAGGTTGACATTTAAGGGATTTTTGAGGTCCCATGAACACGAATGATGGGAAAAGTCTTTACGACCGAGTATTGGGATCGTTTTGCCGAAGGTTTTGAGATCGTGACCATTGTGCCATAGGGCAAAGATATGACGGATACACGTTTAAATCGGTTTTAAGTTTTAGTATTCGCTCGAGCAGAAATCTATATATGTACATCTATATACCGTATGGTTTTGCCGTTGCATACTTCGCAGAGTTAGAAATTTTTGGCAAATAATCAAAACTTTATTCTTAGTGATTGTAAAAAAAGAGCCAAAATGTATGTGATTTTTATGATGCGGAGCATTACGTTAACATGACCTGTTATATAACAAAAAAAAAAAAAAAAAGAAAGAATTTAATTTTTCCTTTTTCTAATTACATACATACATATACCGATACGTTTATAATACATATATAATTACAATGTTTGCGTATTCTATATGAAACTAATCAAGAACTTTCCCCTCTTTCACCCTCTCCTTTCGTTAACTAATTGCGAAACATTATTTCACATTTTCTCTTCTTTTTTTTATATATTTTGTTTTTTTTTTTTTGTCTTTCCTTCTTTCGTTTTTTGCTCTATGATGCTTTGAAATTTTCGTTTTTCATTTACTGTCATACCATTGTATAATGTTACTGCTGTTTATGCTGCTGCCCGTTTATGGTGGGGGAAAACCGGCTAAATAATTCTCGGGAATAATTGTAAAAACAACGATAATAATAACAATAATAACAACAACATCAACCTTAATGAAAACAACGGAATAAAACAGACTGTTGCCAGCGTGCCACAACGTATAGCGAGCAAAATGACATCAAGGCCAAATGGTATTTCGCCACAAAACCACACTTTAAAAACAGGTACGTGCACAAATACACATACCAACTAAGCACTAATGCACATGCTTACAGCACTAATCAACACTAAAGATATTTGAGAAACAGTAAAAACGTATTTGCACACAGCGCAGTGACTGACTGGCATAAGCACATCGATGCATGTTACTATTATGTGGCACATATATGTGTACATAAACGATGTGTTTGTGTAAGTGTGTAAATATGTTTGTCACTGCGACTGTGTGTCACAACTGAACTTTTTAACATTCCAATTTACTCGTTGTTTGACACTTATTTAAAATACACAAACAAAAATACATACACATATGGCAGATTAGTGAACAATTTGTTAAATGCATTTCTCACATAAAATGTCAATTGTATTACAATTTGCAATTAATTTTTCAATTTTATCCTTTTGCGGTTATTTCGTTTTATTTTTTGATAGTTTTTCCATTTCTTCAATTAAAAAAACAACAAAAAAAAACAAAACGAAAACAACAACCACCTGAACAACAAGAAATTATTACTAATAGATTTTAAATGTACATTTTCACCCATTCCAGGCATGGTTGCATCAAGTACAT
Source organism: Glossina fuscipes (assembly GCF_014805625.2). NCBI lineage: Eukaryota > Metazoa > Arthropoda > Insecta > Diptera > Glossinidae > Glossina > Glossina fuscipes. The sequence goes on along the minus strand of NW_023998491.1, from coordinate 1,047,109 downwards.
CACAATGGAGCAACGATCGTTCATCTAGTCCCGAAACTTTGCCGAGTGACATGTAAGTATTTTCTCGACTTAATTTGATCTTTGTTTGCCCTTTTTTTTTTTTTCTCTTTTTTAATTTTTCTTTGATTTTTAATATTTTTAAGAATTCTTTAAAATCCTTCTATGAATGCGTTGTTGTTTGCGTTTTATGATATCTACGAAAATAGAGATCTTAAACTACATCGCGTACTATGCTGACATTAATACCCACCACCTACAATTGAACTCTATTTCAAAATAGAACAATACAAAGGCTCGGAGTAGAGTGTAGCGTAGAGGATGATGTAAAACAAAGTTTTGTATTAGTTGCATACGTTACTTACCATCCATCACTTGTATTATTATTGTTAATATTATTTTTTTTTTTTTGTTGTTTTCTTCATTTTTCATCGTTTACCTCAAGTCTCATTTATTTCTTTAAATCATGAGCTGCTTGTATAGACAGTTGTATTTTTTCTTGTTCTGCCTTTCCAACGTTTACTCATCCAAGATTCATAAGTAGACGGATCGCATTCAGTTTGTAACTTAATTTGTACACAAGTGATATAAAAATTTTATATCAAGCGCAAGTAAATAAAATTTCCAACATATTACGAACTGAAGGATAGGTAGAGATAGGAAGGAAGAATGCAAAAAACATTTTATGCCGCATTCAAATGACATAAGTGATGGATATAAAGATTTTACTTACTTTTATAGTTTTCGAGAGGGAAATCAAAGTCGTGCCTCGTTTTAACCTTATATGTTACTTGTCTCGGAGAGGGAAATCTTGAGTTTAGTTAGTGGTACGATAATTAGATTGCATTAAGTTGACATAACTGGCAACAGGTTTTGGGAGAAACCGCTGCTTTCTGAAAGCAACTGTTTTCTGACTGGAATACGGTAAGTTTGGCGAAAGACAACCTCGTAGGAAGCACAACTTAGGTGATATCCATTGTCGTCCGAGTCGAGGGACCGACGACAGCCATTTTCTTGTTCTCCTCTGATTTGGGCAGCCAACACATCGACATGGACCTTTCTTCTAGAGCATAAAGTACTTATTAGTAATAAATAAGAAGTGAAATAAAAATTTCAGTGAATTCGTTAGTATAAATAAAAAAGCTTTGTTTGTGATCCTTATTTAACTACCGTGTAAGAAAACATAATCTAAAGAACGAAAGACGTCCCCAAATATAAATTTTCTGGCATCTGACGAGCTAATCCCGCCGCCAGATCGACGGAGGCTAGACGCCTCACTGGGAAATAGTGCTCTACCGGTGAAGGACCTGAAATGGAAACTTATATGAAAATAAGACTTTAGTCTCTTTTGCCTTTTTCCAATGTAGAAATACAAAAATTATTCTGGGGAATATTTAGTGATAGTTAGCTATCATCTTCAAAGTGCTTTCCTCTAAATCCTTGTAAGGATTAGTAACGTCTTCAATGAGTTGCTCTTATTTAGTAGAGTAAGGCAATAATCAGGCGATGTTAACTAAGTAAACCTGAATTTAAATCAAATGGAGATGCCTACTTTTAGGTGTTGCAAATCAAATAAAAAAATTTGCATATTTTTTAATGGCGATGGGTGGTGGGTCCATAAAAAGAAGCAAAACACATTTTTATATTTTGATTTTTCATCTCCACAGTTGCGTTGCGTAAACAAAAAGAAAAAGTTGCAATAATTTACTTGTCTGCTATAAGCAAACAAGTAAAGGCGTACAGTTGCTTTTCATATTTTATGTCATTGTTTTTTGCATTTTTCACCGCCTTAACCTGGAAACGATATATCAATTTTATCATTTCACTTTTGAAATCATAAATGTAAGTAATGCGCTTCAACGACGACTTAACTGCGAATTTTTGCCATTTTGCCAATTACATCTGTCCGTTTGCTCTACTATTGTTACAATTCCTAAAGCCGATAAAATTGAAACAAGAGAACAATGCAAGCACATAAGTGTCACTCTAATTTCCACTTCATAGCATATGTTCGTCTAAGTGTTGGTAAAAGAGTTGAATGAAGATAATCTTAAAGCCGCAAATATGGCTGGACATCACGAAAAACTCATTAGTTTCATATATCCGTGAAGAGACAACGAATTAAAAACTGTGCAAATGGTTGTCGATGAAAGGCGCTCTCAATCCACTATACCTCCCAGGTTTAGCAAATTAATAGCCAATCCTAACGTATGCGTTCCAGGTAGTGGATATAAAAAGGTCGTCTTAAGACGAATATAATTTTCTTGCTTCTTGCTTTTGACTGTATAGTGTCTACATATGTGTGTTTTCCAATTTTTTCTTGATTTCATTAATTTTTTATAATACTTCTCCATATCATTCACCATATTTCTTATCCCTTTGTCTGTTCGTCAACCTGAAATGCCTGCTTCCTTTTGAAATTCATTGGAAAGAATGCTTTTGTAGGCAAAGTAACATAAGAGTAATTAATAAATCAATTTAAAGGACTTGTCTCCTTCTTCTCTTTATTAAATGGAAAACAGTTTAAGTTTGATCTCTCCAGCACTACAATTATGCGGTTGTTCGTTTGCAAAAAATATCATTTCATTACATATGCCAGGAGCATGATTTAATATTGGATCATTTTCATAAGAGATGCGTCACTAGTACACACTCGAACTGGACAGTACCACGATTTCTTATCTTTAGGTATTGCTCCACACTCGAAGTGCAAGCAATGCCGGAAAATAACATTTTTTTCGAAACTCAGAAACTCTGGGACTTGTATTCTTTCTGAAGACCGTACGCACTAAATCCCGAGATATAGCACTTTTGACATGGAATGAGTGTATGTCAGATTTAAGAATCGGTTAAAGGTTTTCAGATAAGTAGAATTTTCGTGCAAATATTTGAATGAAAACTTTAAGCTTAAAACGCGTATTCTTGGACGACTGAGCCACAAATAGGCAATAGGCGAAGAAACCCCAAAAGAAAACTTTCAAAATTTTCTTTTCTCTTTTCTCCACTAAAAATGTCTACTAATTGATTAGCCCAGGGGTGAGAGAAGACCTCATAAGTTTTAAAGCAATTTTTTGTTTGCCGTTTGAATGACATAAAAGCTTTCGTCTGTTGAAAATTGTTTACTCCAAATTTTGATACCTGTGGCCATTCCTTTGGAACACCAAAATTGATACCAAACTTGAAACTTGAACTGCATAATAGGGAAATGTATTATTTTCTCTTACGATGGTTGACGCCCATTCACAACGCTAGAATATGTCTAGAATATATCCCTGAACTGATCCATCTAACTATGGTTATGATAGTATTTCCCTATCAAAAGATATAAACGATTGACTATCGCTTCGAAGAATTGAGAGAGAAAATTGAAAACTTGATGCAGACTGGAAAACTTGCTCCACCTTAAAGACACCTTAGCAGACATGGTCGAACTTTCTGATCATTGTCTATCCATCAGTTCCAGAAACCAAACCATGCAAACTTACCATCTTATCATCTTATTTTTTAACATATGCTTCATGGCGAAAATATAATAATTCTTTGTCGTTGTTATTATTAATTCTCACCCAGATTTAATTTTAATTATTAAGTTTCTTTCATTCCTTTGATTCCGAATCTTTAGCCTTTAGCATTGTATAACATTTACGTATATTTTGTTTTTTGTTTTTTGTTTTTTCTTGTTTCGTGCAATCAGACGAACAATTTTCCGTTTTAATTACTTGGAGCCTTTGTTTTATTCACTTCTCAATGTGTTTCCTTTTTGTTGTCATTTCTTATTCTAGTGTTTTTCTTTTGCTTTAACTTTTATTACAATTCATTTTTGATTTTAAATTTGTTTCTTTAGTTCTTTACTGAAACAACGGCAAAAGCAACAATTACAACAAAACTCGAAACAGAAACTTACCGGAACCCTAATAATGAACATGTCCCTAAGGTTAGCAGTTGTTCTATGTTAATGCGTATGTGTTATGCTTTGGCATTGAATCAAACTTCAAATAAAATCCTTAATCTAAGGCTTATAAGTTCTGGCATAAAAGAAAATAAATAACAAAAAAGAACAAAACTTTTATCTCTTTTTCCAATCAACATTTGGAAAAAAAAAAAAAAAAAAAAGTTCAAAATTTACAAAAAAAAAAAAAAAAAACAATAATAATAACAAAGAGAAATATTTTGTTGTACTGTTTTTTAATCATGACAAAGATGCTATTTAAACACCTACCCAGTGCCTTACTGTCTGCTTATCCTTTACATATTTTTCATATATTTTTTCATACGCTATGGACAAGCAAAAGTCAGAGCATAATGCGTCGTTCATATCTGCGTCTTCTCGTAGATTCTGTTTCGACTGATTTTAAAACCATCTGTCCATCCTTCCATCTGATTTTTGCAATCATAAAAGTTAAGTTGAGATAATGGAATTCAGACCAAATTATTCCGCATTAATTATTTCATAAATAGCATTGCAGATCCAATTTAGAAGACATTGAGTTAAAAAAGATATTAAAAATATATTATCATAATGTCTGATATATTTCCGATAAAAACTCACAATCAGGATTGATGACGGAAAGGATTGTAGATGGACCAGATATCAAAAATTTGCTTGCTGGGTGGTAAAGCACTTCTTTCTTATTATCTGCTGTAACTCTACACTGCGGCCGCTTGACTACATTTATCAAAATTTATTTCGCCAAGTATTTTGTTACTACTTACGATAGCTGTTGTCTTGCCATTCGGTGTTTTTCTTGTTGCGCCTTTGTATTGTTTAATATGCAAAATACGTATATTCTTATTATCTCGATATTTTCATTTTCCTTTCGTTTTAAATTTAATATTTTTTGCACGTTTTCTATTTATATGTTTTTATTGTGTAAGTTCATATTAAAGAGAACGAATTTAAATGGTTATCGATTTGCCAGCCAATGGCTTCTTCAGCTTTGAATAAAAATTTAACATTGAATACTACTGGGCGTATGAATAATTTTAAACGAAAAGGAAAAACAAAAATATAAAAATGGAAAATTGCCAAAAAAAAAAAAAAGAAGCAAATTTCGTTCACATGAAAAGTACAAGAAGACTGACTACCTTTGCATTGCTCTTTAGCTTTATCTTCATTTACTTACTGTTTGATATATATTTTATGCAATTTATTTATGTAACACACCCTGGATGCGTCTCATGCTAGAAAATTCTGTATGTCTCTGACATATCTAAGCACATTCATGTTATTATGTAATGTGATGGCTCGCCGGTTATGACGAAAAGTAATTCGTTTACTTTTTACTTGAAATCATTGCATAAGTAATCGATCGTAGCTTTTTTTTTTTTTTTTTTTTTTTGATAAATTTTAAAGGTATTTATTTATATATGTGTCTCGAGGATGATGTAGTGGGAGGAATATTGCAGCTTTTTATTCATTTTTCTTCTTATTTTTTTTGCGTAATACATAACATACTATATGCCAACAGTGCTCGTAACAGAAGTACGCCTTAAAGTCCGCCTGAGCTCTATATTCTTGATAAGCGTAACAGTAACATATGGTATTTACAGATTGAACAATGATTGCGTGGGCAGGCAGCAATTCATTCTATGTTCGTATTTTTTCATAAAAAAACTGTACTGGCTCCACATACATATTGTTTGCTATACATATATTGTCAGGTAGCAATACATTCTGCTATATATTCGTTGTAAAATCGTTCTTGTCTGTCTATCCTTACAAAACACGATCCCAAAAGAAAGAAAGCTTAATGAAATAAACTTGGTTTAGAAGTGTCGTTCGCGAAGCTTAAAAAGTGTTTCCGTAGCTCGTTGACGTGGTCTAACAGAGTTAGTTCATAAACATTAAAAAACTACACTTATCACCGAAGGATGAGGGGATAAGTTTTCATTTCATGTGAAAACGTATGCAAGGATCAGAAGGAAGCATCAGAGCACCTCACAAAGTATATATATTTTTAATCAGACTCAAATTCTAAATCGATTTAAGCATGTCCGTCTGTCCATCTGGGTAAGGCCTGTTGTAAACATTCTTCTGGCCGCGGCTACAAATTTGGTAAACACATTGAGAGCTCTTGCATGGGTATAAAAGAAACGGTCACGAGCGAATATAATTTTCTTACTTGTTCCATTGTTCGGCTCTCTCAGCTTGACTGAACCGGTGTTTCCTTTCTCATAGAAATTTGCTTCGGCAAGTTTCCATAATTATTTCACATACACTGCTGCGATTAAAAATGAGTAATGAACGTATTACCCAGACGAACAATTATTTCTTTTCTTAAGTGTTTGACGCTTTATTTCACGCTTGTGTCAAAGTTTTTGCCAACATTATCAGTAGCTGATAAGGTGCAAGTCAAAGCGATATTCCCGGGGAGAAATTTTGAGTTTGCAGAATAGGCATCCGTAAAACGGACGGAACTAATCAGACAGATATACCGAATTGAAAGTGAAGGCGGAAAAGTCTTGAGAAACACTGCACTGCAGTGTGAGAAGTTGCCCTATGGCACCGAAGCGATATGCGGTTTGAATACAAAAGTATTGCAACATTTTCATAATAGCATAGTGTATATAGATATTGTGATCGCTGGGCCTCCAATTATCTGCGGCATTGCGGGAAGTTAGCGGAACGTCTTCTTCGAGTCAAAACCGCGAAAGTTTTCAACGGTCGATATATTGACTGGAGAATGAAGAATATTTTTTCGACTCGGCTGTCATTTTAATATACACTCTATTTGCTCGGTTTACCTCTTTATTATTACTTTCATTCATGGTGGTAATAGAAGCAATCCGTTTACATTAAGAATTGCTAGTGATAGTGGAGGCATGCTCGTCATACTCTGGTTGCTGTTCACTTTGGCCAAATATAATCCAAAATAAATGAGATCCGACGAATGATCTTAAGGACTTACAAGCTTTAGCTTAGTGGACTTGTAACCCGCGTTAGGAGGTGTACGCCTTCGAATGGTCATAAATCCGGTTAACAAAAACTATAAAGCTTTATGAGAATAAGAAAATTGGTGAAAGTAACATCCAAGTAATATCCATAATTGTTATTAAAAATAACAACAAAAGCTGTTTATGTGAATTGAAAGCCAAAACAAGCATCCAAAGAAATATGATTTGTTCTATTAGATAATTAAAAAAAAAAAAAAGAAAAGAAAGACAAGTTTACCGCATTTAAAGAGTGGATAAAATGCTTCATCTATTATCGCCGCAAGAGAATAAAATGTCAAGAAAATTACTTTTGTTGGTATTTTTGGTGATAATTTTGTTCTCAGCTTCAGAGAATTTTTTCTTGTTTTTTTTTTTTTTTTTTTACTTATTTATAAATTTAATTCCTAGTTGTATTTTGTTTCGTTATTAAAAATTTTTAGTTAAATTCTTTGCTGCACTCTACCGTATAAGCAAACTACAAATATTTTTTGATTTTTTTGTTTATTTGTTTTTTTGTTTTTTTTTTTACTATTTTATATTATTTTGTAGGAGTCTGTTACAGTATATTGATGAGGAACTAAAACTAAGGTAACTACACTTACACCACAACTACCTACTACTACTCCTTCTCTTCTCGTACTCAAATTTATTTATCAAATATTTTTCGTTAAGAAAGTGATAAAAAAAAAAAAAAAAAGAAATTATTATTTAAGCAAATCTCCTGGATCTGTTTCGATTACAAAAACACTTAACATCGATTCATTGAATTAATTATCATATTATCAGCCTGTAAAGGCAAAGTATCTATTTATCATTTGCCTTAAGTATTATTAATAGCGAAACATTATCATTGTCATCAATATCGCTGCCATTATCGTCATCATTAGTATCAATCTTTATTTACTGTTATATATAATATATATATATTATATTACATATATATATATATCACACATATCTATCATTTCGTAGTCATCATATGTTTAAGCAGTTATCGCTTAGATTGTGGTTTTGCTTTTTTATTTTTACTTCATTTCTCTTTATCTGTCTATCTGTCACTATCTTTCTCTTTCTATCATATCACTTGATTATCAAATCAATTGTTTTTAATTAATGTCCATCATCATTATCATCATCTTCATCATCATCATCATCATCATCATCATCATCATCATCATTATTATTATTATCACCTAAGTGCGACAGCAGCAAAAACGTCATCATTATTTATCTTGTTTTCCGTTTTCTGTTTTATTACATTTCCATTATATGACTTGCCTTGTCTCGGTTTTCCACGGTGTATAAACACCTCATTATGCTTCCATACTAGTATCAATCCATTGTAGATACGATTTTTTTTTTAATGGTTTTAATTATATTATATATCGTTTTATATATATATATATATATATATATATATATATTTTTATTTTTTTTTATTTTCCCAACAACTTTTTTTTTCTCATTTTTTCATTTACATGTGTTAGTATTAAACTATTATGATTCTATCATTTGTTCATAGTGTTAAGTAGTTGTTTTATATTTTATTTAAAATTTTTTTTAACTTTTTCTTTCCATTCGCGGTATAGAGTACGCTAATGTTGTCGTTCAGTATGTAACATTTAGAACGTATCGTATTTCATATCTGTCTCGTTGTCAGATTTTGGCTCCCTTGGAGATATAACAACTTTTGACGATTCTTGGCATATGTATATATGTATGTATGTATGTATATATATATATATATATACATCACGTTCAAGTCCCTCTCTTTATCCATTTTTCGATGGAACCTACGCTCATACTTAGTTAACGTATTCTTGATTTTATTCCATTTCCAATTAAATTACACCCGCCGATCATGTTATCCGAAGAAGCATGAAATTGAAGTCGTCTTCCAATATTCAAAGCTTTTACATCAACAACAGCGAAAAGCTGTAACTCGAGAGCATTTAGAACAATCATCGCCTTTTCCTGGCTAAAGCTAAAGAATATCTTAATTCATCGGTCCATCCATCTTTCATGTATGCGGATATCAACGATTCAGTCCAGGGCGAACATAACCTTTTTATTCGCTTCCATTTTTTATATTAAATATGCTGTATTTTTTTTAATGGCTTTATTGTTATTAGTATTTTTGTTTTTACACTCACTGCTTGATGACTTGCTTACTCACTTTATAGTATAGTCATAGATTTACATGTGTATATATATATATATGTTTTTTTTTTTTGATTTTTCAATTATTATTTTTTTTTTTTTTTTTGTTATAATATAATTTTAATATATTAATGTTTAAGTTAATTAGCATCGACAAGTGCTTGCTTTATATCATACATCTGATCATTGAAGAGAGTATACAATGCGTGGGTAAGCGTGGTTTTCCATTTCGATGCCTAACCTTGAGTTATAGCGAGCAAGCAAGTGAACGACACGCTCTTAACTTGTATTCTCAAAGAAATGCTCAATGTTCGCAATGCTCGAGTCAACTTAATTAGTTGGTACATAGAGCCCTAACCAAATTGCCTGAACTAATTGTATCGCATCGCATTTTTACATTCACTCCCTTATATAAGCCCTTATTTATACCTAAGGTATCTGGAACATTTAAGTGGCCATAGGTGAGACATTGTGCGGACCATCGATTAAACTCAAAGCTATATTCATAAAATTGTTAGGGTATTCCATAAGTTTCTTCCATTTTTTTTTTTTTGATGCAAAATCAACAAAGGCCAGATCGCATCGTGACTAAATGATTATGTATAGGTGTCCTGGGAATGCTGGTAATATCCATTATGGCCCGGATTTTCAGCGAGCATACTCTTGAGGAGGTCCGTATCCGTCGTTGATCGACGGTCCTTGCGTTTCTGTCCTTATCTTTCAAATCAAAATTGTCAGCCAGCCGGTTCTAGCACCACTACCATAAACGGTGCAAATCTCCTTTGCAGTGCCCCTGACGTTGCAACCTTTTTTAAAGCAATGAAGCATAATATCCCGCAAACGTTACTCATATCGAATGGCGTAGAAAGAATTAAAAAAAAAACATTGTCACGGAAGGTAGTTTGAAAGAGTTGTCAAATAAGCCCACATAGCCGCCCCGAGGTTATACATAGAGCAGCGGAGAAACAACTCGCGACACACCTCTATATATTGAATGGATTATTTTTTTTTTATGTAAAATATGGATTTACGCTTACGTAGCCCCATACTAAAGCGTACCGTTCCTCAAGCTCAAAGTTTGACGTCTAACGCTCATCTATTAAATAACAAAGTAATTGCCTAGAAAGGAGAAAAAGCGCTTTAAACTGTTTATCTACATAAACAATGTTTCATCTCACCTTCAGTCTTATCCCATTATATTGAAGAAAAATACGTCTCATATGATACCATGTTCGAAGCAAATCACCAAAAATTTTATAAATATTGGGACTTTCTTCCGTACGGAAAAAATTTTATAAGCCGTTAAAGTGGTCCCTACGAAATTTGAGCGATTGTGAGAGAGAAAAATCAAATTAGTTCCTTTGCTTTTCGTTTCGCTAAGCAATCGAGAGTCATCGTATTTGATGACTCTTACTATCCTTTGTCTTTTTGCCATTCATCGACTCAAGATTTTCTTGCTTTTTTTTCTTTTTTACATGTATTCACAAATATGAAAAATCATATGCTGTTGTTTTTTTTTTTTTTTTTTTTTTCCTTTTCCATCCGCATGACGCTCTTCATGCCGCCTTTAGTGTCTAGACATTGAGTGCATTTACATTTCCATCGAGGCAGCAGAGTATTGATTAGTTATGCTTTCAATGTCTTCCACTGCTTGATTATTTAAGCAAACATAGACAAGAAATGTAGACAGATTTGATAAATTTCATCAAATTCAAATTAAATTGAATTCTCATATATAATATCAATAAATGCTTTCAGTTCATTTACGTAATAAAAAAACAGTTTATCGCAAAATTTCATAAAGTTTAAGCGGCGATCTAACACAATTTTTATACAAACATTGAATACATTTAACACTTGCTGCATATCGTCTAGACTTCATCATCATCATATATATATATATATATATATAAAAAAAATTCTCGTTTATACGCATCAAAGACTTTAGACAGTTTTATGTAAATAAAAATCATATTTTCAATTCGTTATAACATGAAACTGAAATAATAATTCCTTTGCTAATTAAAAAATAAGGCAAGTTTTTAAGCTACTAAGAAAAAAAAAATTGAATTTATAATTAGCTTTGCCTGTTATAAAGGATTTCGAAATTTTAATTAACCCCGTATTTATCTGCTTTTCTTACTAACAAAAGGTAAAAAGCGTATTATATAAGCATAACATAACACATGATAGCCAAAAAGAGAGAGAGAGAGAGAGAGAGAGAGAGAGAGAGAGAAACTACAAGTGTCTGTCAAATTGCATAAAAAATATTCGTTTTGATCCCGATTTTTCCAACTCAGCCAAGCAGTCTTCAATACGCATGCATATGCAAGGTGCAAGGTGAAGTTTCCCTGCTTACGGATCCACTAATTTTTTTTTTTTTTTTTTTTTGATGTTTCCCGTCAAGAAGTATAAAAACTTTTTAGAATTTTCTTTTTTTTTATGGAAGTGAAAGAGGTGAGATAGCTTTGAGACTTAAACGACCTTTCGAAAACCGATTGTTGCCTGATGTTAACAACAGCAGCTCTGGATTCGTCTCAATTGGAAATTTTTGAAATCCACTTGTTCAACTATCTTGACTTCGATGATGATGGATGCTGAAGAACACCCCGAACATTCACACATGCAAAAGCCAAGTTATTGTGTTATGAGTGACGACAAGCTCGTTGCAGCGATGCAAAAACGAATATCGAGCCAAGAGCCAAGAGTTTGTTACTCCTGTATAAGTTTCACCAAATCGTATCGGAATTTTACGACAAAACCGAAGATATCATCAAATCACTTCGTGAATTTATTTCGAAGGATCATCCAAAATCTTCGCTACCGTTATTGGAAATCGAGTTGAATAAACTAAACTAAAATATCAGCTTATCCCTACTACTATTATATTAATTAAGCACCCTGATAGGCCCGCTCATCTGTTGTTGGTCATATTTTTGTATGATTTTTCCCGCAACAACAAGCGTTGATGCAATAAACACACAGTCTGCAAGTTTGACAGGATATCAGCGGAGGAGATGTATCTTTCCAAATCGAGCGAGTAACAGTATAGATAGGCATCAGTTTGTATCCGGGAAAAGTGTTCATTCATTTCATCAAGCTTTTCATGGATCGATATACATGACGAAATCACACGGGCGTGATTAACTTGCGGACGATCAACTAGAGTCAATGAAAATGATGCCAATAAAAAGTGCTTGTCTAGCTTATCTACCTTCGTTGGGGTAGTCAGTCCCTTAGCCATTTAAAATCGGTTTATACTTCTGATCTTCGAACGATACTCGAATATTCAGAAACGCGTTGCAAGTTTACAATGAACAGATCGCTCATCCCCAAGCAGTTTCAGCATGAAGTGTTTCTTCAATAATTTTATTTATTCTCTGACATGCAAATCAAAAGCATAAAAAGAAAGTTTATGTTCATATAATGCAAATATTTATTCATTACACGAAAGGGTAAAAAAATTCACAGCGAACGGTGGTGTAAATATAATCAAATGCTTGCTTTTAAAAAATCGCAAAAAAATAAAATGTAAGAGAGAAAAAGTTTTTCATTAGCAACATACACGTGCTAATTGCTTTGCGTTAATAAATCAGATATCAGCTTAAAACATCATTCAAGGTCAAGGCTAACAGGGTTAACAATATCATACGGTTTTGCTTTCTTCTTTCTTTCTACATTTTAAAGTTGCACAAACATTTACAAATACACAGACACACACACACACACACACACACACACACACACACACACACACACACACACACACACACACACACACACACACACACACACACATACACACACACACACACACACACACACACACACACACACACACAGTTTTTATGTGCTCTTCTCTTTCACTGTGTGCATTCTTGTTCGCATCTTCATCTATGTACCATTGCATACAATCTCATATAAACTCTGACATAAGCATAAACCGACATGTTTAGTTATGCTGTTTACTGTATAAAAGCTTAAACTCTAAAATGGAAAAATTGTCATTTTACATTATGCTTTGCAGAGCAACATTGCCATTAACCGATACCAAAGATTTACTGAGCACTGAATGCCATTGTTCCCATAACGGTGGGGGTGGTGGTGGTGGTGGTGGTGGTGGCGGCGGCGGCGGAGGCAGCGGTGGCGGCATCAATAGCGTTAACACTAATTACGACAGCGGCAACAACGTAACGACAACGGCCGCAACACCAGCAGCCGACGAAACCGAAACTAGCACATCAAGCCTATCGAACATTTTTCAAAGCAGTTATTTAATGGGTAGCAGCAACGATGCTCGCGATGGCTTGCACACTGCCAGTAATGGTACTGGTGTAAGAGCTTTGGGCGGTTACTCAAATATACGCACTACCGCTTTAGATGCTTCTGAATCGAATCATTCATCATTATTTGCTCATTTCGATATGTTACGGCACGGAGTCCATAACAATTTCAACCACAACCGATCGATATCGACTGGCAACGGTAATTACGCTAACAATACGCTATCATCTGCAATAGCAACAGCAACAGCAACAGCAACAGCGACAACAACAGGAACAGTAGCAACAGTAATAGCATCAGCAACTGCAGCAACGAATGGTGGTCATCAATTGTCAACATCAGCCTCCATGTATAGTCATCATCCTTTAGATAATTCCGGTTCAGATATACGTGGCGGTGGTGGTGGTGGCGGTGATACATATCATGATGGCGGTGGTGGTGTTAGCGGTTATCATTATTCGCATCATTCTCATCATCACCATCATCGTCATCATAGCCAAGATTATTATACAAACTCTATTGCTTCTGCTTCTTCTTCGACATCTATTTCATCTTCTCATACTAACAATCACTCTAAAGAACTTGCAACTAGCAATAATAGTAGTAATAGTAATTGTAGTGGTAATTTTGTGGGGGGTAGTAGTGGTAGTAGCAGTGGTGTTAGCACCGCTTATGGTCATTTGCATCCCGTTTGTAATTCGGCAGCAACTTATTCTTCTTCTTCTTCCACTTCCTGTTTTAATAATACTACTAACAATGGCACATATGTGGCCAATTTTTCAACTGTAATACCAACAACCACAACAACAATGCTCGACAATTCCTTCTCCTTCAATACTGTTTCTGTCTCTGCAACACAAATCTTTAATCAACTGCTGTTACGTAATAATGGTTCCAATTATTTAAATAGCAACAATACCAGCGATGTGGTAGCCTCGGCAGCCATTACTTCAACTTACACAGCATTGGTCACTACTGCATCGTCGAAAACAACGACAGCAATATCAGCCAATGAGTCATTACCTAGTAACAGCCACCACAACTGTGATTATCATCATGAAAGTAAACAGGTCCGCAATTTTTCGCTCGTCCTTCTCTTACATTCTACAGAGAAGCAGGAAATTTAATAAATTTTTATTTTTCAGAATGGTTTGGAAGATTCACCGAGACGCCATAGTTCAATGGATCAGTTACTCGGTCTGCTTAACGATATGGGTAAATCTTCACGTACACGCAGTCTTAGCGATGGCGGTGCCCAAGAAGATGATGACGAACGTTAGTATACATTACCCAATAGTTATTATTCTTATTATCAAATCGGAACGGGAGCATGCTGTCCCGTTAGGCTTGTTGTTGGTGTTTTAGTTTTTCATACTTTCTCTTCTTATTATCCTTTCGATATTAGTTGATAAAGAAGCTCAACCGGACCTATTGAACAATACACCGCCTGTGCCTCCTAAACGTTCTCATAGACGACGTCATACACCGCCTCGTCCCATTTCTAATGGCCTGCCCCCTACCCCCAAAGTTCATATGGGTGCTTGCTTTTCGAAAATATTCAATGGTTGTCCCCTACGAATACATTGCACGGCTTCATGGATTCATCCGGAAACGCGAGATCAACATCTTTTGATCGGTGCAGAAGAGGGTATTTTCAATTTGAATATGAACGAATTACACGATGCTGCCATAGATCAATTATTTCCCCGTCGTACCACTTGGCTGTATGTCATAAAGGACGTACTTATGAGCCTATCAGGCAAATCGTGTCAGCTATATCGTCACGATTTAGTGGCTTTGCATTCGAAACAGACGCATCGTTTTTCAGTACACATGAACAAAATTCCCGAAAGACTGGTGCCACGGAAATTCGCTCTCACCACTAAGGTACCGGACACCAAAGGTTGTACCCAATGTTGTGTTACGCGTAATCCGTACAATGGTTATAAGTATTTATGTGGTGCCACACCGAATGGTATATTCCTAATGCAATGGTATGATCCTTTAAATAAATTCATGCTGCTTAAGCAGTGTGAATGGCCGACAACCAGCATATTGGGCGGCGGCCACGGTTGTGTACAAAATGGTCATACGCCAGTCTTTGAAATGATTATCACACCCGAATTGGAATATCCGATAGTGTGTACCGGTGTTCGTAAAGCTCTGAATGGCTGTCTCAAGCTGGAACTAATTAACATGAATAGTGGTATTGATTGCAAATTAGATTTTGGAACGATTATACTTACCCGTTATATTTTCTTTTACAATTTTGTAGGCGCCAGTTGGTTTCATTCTGAGGATTTGGAATATGATGCGATGGCCACTATGGTTCCACGCCGTGATCTACTCAAGGTGGTTAAAGTTCATCAAGTGGAAAAGGATGCAATTTTGGTGTGTTACGGTAATGTGATACAAGTGGTAACACTACAGGGAAATCCAAAGCAACATAAGAAAATGATCTCACAATTGAATTTCGATTTTAATGTAGATAGTATAGGTAAGAACTAACTTACAAAACTACAATACAATCTTTTAAAATGCTGGTAAAAATTTGTTGCTCCTAAATACTGCAATTACTTTAACATACATATACATATATACAAGTTGTGTTCAAAAAAAAAGATGACTTTGCGAATTTCGTGGGCTATGTACATTAATTTATGTTGATACATATGCCCCCACCTCCTCCAACATATGTTGACATTGTCAATCGTTTCGCATTTTGAGTTTGTTTTTGACAAATATAAAGGTTAGGCTAGATGTCTTGTGGATGGATCGAAGAATCTTTATTAAATTTTATGTGAAAAATAAAATCAAGTGCTGCTGACTGGGACATTTAACGAGTGTACCTAGAGCAAAAAGAAAAAAGAGTTTATAAGTGGTATAAGCTCTTCACAGAAGCCCGGGGAGATATTAGTGACGCCCTAACGAAGCAATGGAAAAAATTGTTATGGAGAATCATTGGACCATTACTAAAAAAAAGTTGGTGAGATTGTCTGCGTGTCGCTTAGCTCATGCCATGCAATTTTTCGGATTTTTTGGGCATCAAATGCATGGAACGATAATGCATTATTTTCTGTTCGTAACCGCATTCTTTGTACCGAAACATTCGCCCCCCCCCCCCCCCCCCCTTCTCACCACCACGACTTTTTTCTTTTCCCAGAAGATCGCATCGCTGATAGAGTTTAAGACCATATCAAAAAGCCCATAATCAGAGAATTTCGAGGGCTGGCGAAACCACTGGCACAAATCTATTTTATCTACAAGGGGGATGACTAACTATAACACATATCTTTCCAGAAAAACAAAATTTACCTTCTTTTTTGAACATGCCTACTATATATATGTATACTAAACGTAAATATGTGCTTATACGACAAAATGTCATATCTGCACGAATCTAAAGATTAAATTCGGACAAAATACATGAACAAAATTTGTATATGCATTTATTAAATCTAGACCTTCTGATTAATAAGAATGTAATAGATTTTTCTTATTATTTCTCGTAGTCTGTTTACCCGATAGCGTGCTGGCATTCCATAAGAACGGCATGCAAGGCAAGTCGTTACGTAACGGTGAAATAACACAAGAAATCAAAGATATGAGCCGTACATATCGTTTGCTGGGTAGTGATAAGTAAGTTCCAGTAGATGTTTAAAAAAAAAAACACTGACACGCGCACACACACAAATTACAAGATTTTAATCTATTTCTAATTGCAGAGTTGTAGCTTTGGAAAGTCAATTGTTGCGCACTGGTTCGTTAGGTAGCGAAGAAGGTCACGATCTTTATATATTAGCTGGCCATGAAGCTAGTTATTAAAGAAACCATTTACTAAACTTTATATGAATAAAACTGTAATTAAAAAAAAAAAAAAAAAAAAAAAACCAAACAAACAAAACAAACATTTCGACAAATTAGAAAAAACAAGACAAATTAGAAAAGCAAAACCTTAAATCTAAAAGAAACACATAAAAATTATACTAAATTAGTATTAAATTCAAGGAAAGAAAATATTTTTTAAAAACTTATTTTTATTATATAATCGGTTTTGAAACATTTATAACACAACTGCGTACTCTATCCTTACAAATACGTCATACGTTTTGTATTTATTTTGTATTCTTTATAAAAAAACAAAACAACAACAAAAAACAAAAAAAATTCCCAAAATATTATTTTGAAATCTTTACGAGTACATATATATATATATATATATATATATTTTGTTTTGTTACTATATCAAATGTAAGCAATTTTGTTCAAAAGTCACTTTTTAAGACTAGCTTTTTAACAATTATGTTAAAAATTTTGTAATGTCTCTATAGCTTATGGATAGATTAACTGTTTATTATATACGTATACATATACATTTGTATCAAAAATTATTCTTATTATGTATTTTATATATGATTACTAGAGCGATAAATAGTTTATTTTGTACGCAATAATAATTTTTTTAAAGGTATTAACTTTAATTTTTACTTACATAGAGATGTGAAGACGACAACGACGAGCGTAATATATTGCGTAAGGGTACACAAACAGTTTTAAAGTTGTTGTTCGAAAAGATTCTAAAACTGTATATATAGTTAGTAGGATTAGAAATATTTTTCCCATATTTTTTTTCTTTTTTTTTTTTCTAATATATGATACGACTCGTTTTTCTTTTTATTATTATTTATTATTGAGACGAAATGTCCAAGATTTGTTTTTTTTTTCCTTTTCTTTAGGCAAAAAAATACGCCGGAAATTGTTAAAAGAAGGCCTAAACATGGAATGGAAAACTTTCGGTGTACAATAGAGAATTGATAAGAATTCGTTTTGTTTAATTAGTTTTGTACCAAGAGGCAAAGGCCTAATAATTATTTGTTGTAACATCTGAAGACAGTCTTGGAAGACTTCGTATAGCATGTAATTTTTGTATCGACATGCGCTTATGTCGATTGCTAGCAGTCTTTAACTTGTTACAAATGTTCTTCACGCATAGTCGGAAAGATTTATGAAAAGCTAGAGAAATGAAAGAAAAATTTATAAAATTTATACCAACTTATATGTATATGTTGATCCGCAATTTTGTTGCAAATATTTATCATATTTAATAGCTCTAACGGTTTGCACAATTAAAAAAATTCCCTTTCTTTTACGATAACCGAACGTTAGGTTAGATAGGTTTCTGAGAGCATATAATTATTTTTCCTCGCAATAATACTTTGCTTTTTATGATGTCAAATTTAAATTTCGACCTACAATATAACACATGGGACACAATTGCTTAAGCATTTTATATTTTGATTTCATGTATTTTACATTTATTGCATGCGATAAATTTTATGAGACAAAGTATACAATGAGAATGGGATTTTTGACAAGCTTATAAGAGCTAAGTTGATATAAAAAGGAGAAAAATCGCTTGCGATATTATTTGCTTAACTTTGTACATGCGAATTTTAGTCTTAGAGTTGCCTTTGTCTACGAATAATTTTATGTAATTTTTTGAATTTCATTTAATAATTAGAGCATTATTTTGAAATTGTGTGCAGCTGGAAACAACAACACTTACCTGTTAAGAACTTTTATGAAATATTAAAAGTAATAATTCTCGTTACGACAACATTACTTTATACATTTGTCTAGTATTAATATTGAAATGCTATTATTACTTTTATTTTCTTTATAACCTTTGTTGTTTGTCTTCTATAGTATTTCAAATTGATTTAAAGTTTTCTAACGAAAAAATTAATGCAAATGTCTGTTTGCCCAATTTCTTCCTTTACCTTCCATAGCAATTAAAAAGTATTCTTTTTTTTTTCAATTTTTTGAAAAAGACGTATTTTTTTAAATTAATTACCTTTTACATTAAGAATTTTTATTAATCTAAAACAAAAATGAGATTTATTTAAGAAGAATGATAATGTTTGCTCATAATACTTTTTTTTTTTCTTTAAAAATATACAAAAGAGATATTTTCTTAGAGAAAAAATTAAAAAAAAAAAAAAACAAATACGAGTTAATAAATTATGAAACTAATGTAAAAGTATATATTTCATTTTTGTAGACAGTCTCTCGCACATTCATATTTGATGAGCTTTACTTATTGCTTAAACTCCTTTTAGTTTCATAAGATACCGTGAGAGTCACCATCCACCGTCAGTTATGTTTTACCGATTACATTGTATGTCAGCTAAAGCAGTAAACTTTGTCTGAAGCATCAAATGTTTTCCTTTTATTCCCATTAGATTAAATTTAAAAACTTTGCTGAATCGGTTCACAGATAATGATTATTAAATTTGATTAGTATCCTATTCTTAGAGTACTAAAATAACATATTCGTTTAGAGCCAAATATATGTCTTTTTTAATAAAACTGTGGAGTACATGTATACTAGGCGTGTGGCAAAGAGGTCCATTTTCTGTTTAGTTGCAACTCCGTAAACGAAATATTCTTTTTCTACATCTACATCCGGTTTCAAATAGCCTTGATTCATTCGCGACGCTAATAACACAGTACATAAGAGCAAACTAATTTTTTGACGATTGTATTCATTATGTTTGCTTTTTTTTCTTCTAAATATAACCAAAAATATTTCTTTCAGTTTGGGTCATTATTAGCCTCCCAAAAAAGTTTTATTAATTCTAATTGCACGCCTTCTCGAAAACATGGATTTGTAACAGAAACGTGCCTTGATTTATACCACTTGCCAGGCGTGCGTTATACAACCATGATCAGCGTAGATGTAAGATTTGTGTCTTGATCTAACTAAATTTGTGCGTAAATCCGTGGTTCAAAAAATATTAGCCGAAACTTCCCATCTACCCCTTACCAATTAGTAGATGGTCATGGACTATGTACAAGAATACGCATCAGCCACACACACTCACAGCCACCTTTCTAGTATACATAAGACGAACGCAAAACCGATTTTAAGTACCGTTTAGTGCGTCAGTGAAAAAGTAGACAAGAATGTATATCTTGCTTTCAGTAAGTATTATGTCTTGCGAGCGAATTTCTTAAAATCAGCAAAAATGGTTACGATTCTCTAATTAATTCCCGCACACTTAACGAAATATTTTGCATTTATAATGTATCGATCGATGCAACGGTAAGCTTCAAAATTGTTATTATTATTGTTTTTATAATTAATAAAAGGAAAATAATTTTCAATTTTCTAACGACAATATAAATGATGATCAAAAAAAGTTGTTAAAAACATCATGAAAACTGCCTGCAGCCTCTTTAAAGATTAATTGCACATTAACATTTATAACAAATATTCTCAGCACTCACGTGAAAAGGAAAAGATCAAATCAAAAACAAAAGGAATAAAAAAATCAATAAAATTTAGTAGAAATCTTTTCAGTAAGAATTCTGAAATAAAACGGTTTTAAGGGAAGCAATTGTATTTAAATCACAAATAACGAAAGTGAACTTGAACAACTATATAAACACACATATATACACATACACACACACACACACACATACATACATACATACATCATAGAAACGTAATTATGTAAACGCAAAACGTTTAGAATTATAAGTAAGTTTGTAAGTAATAAAAAGTAACTGAGACAACTAATGAGAATGTATGTGAAACACAAAAATTTTAAATAATAAAAAATAAATTTACCTAAAATTAGAAGCAATTAACAAAAAATATTAAAATGACAGAATAAAATAAAAGCAGTTTAAAAAAGAGAAAATAAAACCACTCAAAAACAATTTAAAAAAATAAATAAAAATAGAAAATAAGTTAAAAAATGTTTAATAAATTCTATTAACTTTACAAATAAGTTAAAATAAATACAACAGAAAAAAAAAATAAAATAAATCTATAAGAGTGTTATCATTTTAAAACGTTCTCTAAAAGGTTCTTTAGTCACTTGGATTTCACTAACGTTTATATTCCACGCCTCCATTCCGTTTAGTAAAATCTTGTCTCCAGACTTTTTCAAATTAACAACAAATCGATAGAACAAATAAAAGAATGAAGCAACTGCATAGCAAGTGAAAACATAATAGTCGGGTTAGGCCGACTATTAAATACCCTACACCACAATTCTTAATTTTTCCATAGAACACAAAAATTACACCTGTTTTTATATGAACTTAATATTATGAGACTGTATACTAAAAATTACACCTCTTTCCGAATGAAAGCTTATTTTCCGTAAGAATGGTAATTTCCAAAAGGTTCAAATATTAAGGGACTTGTCCAACATTCAGATTAGTTAATTCTTATGTCAAACAGCTATTATGAGCCAATTTTCATCACAATGTGATAAAGCCCAGATTTCTGTGCACTAAAAAACAAAAACGTTCGTGAAAACCTTCATATAGGGCAGGGTGTAAAAGTAGGCGTACGTGGTCCAAAGTTTGTAGAGTTAATTTGTATATCGAATTGTTTTTATGGTTTAGTTCTCCTCGTAAAATATTAAAATTTAGTCTTTTCTACCCTACAAAACAAAAATTTTCGTGACAATACTTACATAGGGTACGGCCCAAAGAATGGGTCGAGATGGTCTAAATTTGGTACAGATATTACGACCTGATTTTCATAGTAAAGCATTGAAATTTAGACTTTTTGCCACACAAACTTCGACTTCTCGTCATATGAGAAGGGATTCGAAATATTGTCCGACACGGTCCAAAAGTTTTCACATCAATATAAATGCCGAAATACTTCGTCAAGAAATATTCAAAATTTTCATTTGTTTCCATATAACAACTTTCGAAAACAGGGTGTTTTGCGGGGAGTGATCGAAAAAGTGAACCGATACGGGTTCGTTCTTGGATCAAAATACATCAGTGTATCAAATTTCATCAAAATATCTCAAAAATTCCTACCTTTGCTTAAACGCTAATTGAAATGAAGATATAACGGACTGACAGGTTTAGATCGGTTCAGAATCAGTTTCTGAATTGATAGATATAATAAAGAAATGAAACGCTTCTGCGTGTACGTGCTTAATATACTCTGTGCCACAAGTGGAGTGTGTAGAGTATAAAACCAACGATATAGTAAATGATTAAAACGATGTGAAAAAATTTATCTATTTGCAAATTTCTACATTGGTTATATAAATCTTAAGTGATGTGCAAATAAAACCAATGAGATATTTGAATCAAATGTCCAGTATATAATTTCAACGGTTTTAACGGTGATAAGGCATAATTGTGGGACTCGAAAGTTTTAAGTGAATAACTAGCAGAGACTTGTAGGTTTAGGCTGATTAAATGGAAAAATTTCAAAAGGAAGAAAGAAGAATGCATAAAATTAGTAGAGTTTACTAAAAAAATATTACTAACATTTTAGAAGTTAATATTTCAAAACAAGTAAGCCTCAATAGGATATCATTAGCTTCTTTGATCTCAAGGTGTCCTTTCAATTTTTGATATCCATCGCAACAGCTTTGCAGCATATATTCTGAAGTCAATTTTTCATATTCGCGAGTTAGAGAATTCTTGCTGTCAAAAAAAAAAAAAAAAAAAAAAAAATGGATTTCGAAATTTCACAATTTCATAAATAATTATTAAAAAATTTGTGTCTATTTCTCAGGCGAAAGCTAAATAACCAACAACGAATAAGATTGTCTAAGTGCATGGTATCCAAAGATTAAGCAGAAGCCCAAAAGAATGTCTTTCTCGTCGAAGTCGTCGACGCATTTAGTGGCCCTGGCTTGAATATTGCAAAACTTAAGCGATAGTATAGGGAAGGAAAGACTCGTAGTTTTGAAGAACACGCAAAAAGCAGTTTACGAGTCGATTAAATTTTTATATGCTCGTCATCACAGTAAGAATCAACCCACATTTAAAGTTTCTTTTCGTTCCTTTTTTTATTTGAAATTTTTTGTTTATTATTATTTTTTTTGTTTTTTGCTTCACTTTTTGTTCTCTTAAACTATTAATAAATTTACTTACAATTAGAAAAAAAGATTACAAGATATGCTACAATACACGTACATACATATACATACATGGATAGAAGAAGATAGAGAGTATTATATATATTGTACAATTTTGTTCTTTTTAATTTACATAACTATATATAATAAATAAAACTAAAACAAAATAGAGAAAAACGTTCGTTGATAAAAAAAAAGCTGCCTTACTTTACATTGCCATCGTTATGTTAAAATATTAAAAATACATATACATATATATATATATATAAAAAATTTGTTAAATTGAAAATAGCAAATGCGCGACTAATAGCTCCGACTTCGGCTAAACAACCGAATAATTAACAACCTCCATATGAAAAAAAAAAAATATTTCGTTTAATGAAAGAAATTCTAAACACAATATGACGAGGGACAGACATAAATTATCTTGCGCAATGTTCCCTAAACAGATCTTAAGACTACACGTTAATTTTGAACCAATTTTAAGGGAAGACAGCCAAGGACTACTGTTGTTCGTTAGATGATTGACTCCATTTCATCAGGACAATATGTTCTGTTCCCTCAAAAAAGTCTTTTGCGGCGGTGACACAATATACGTGCCGCCGTGCTGCAATTTTTGAGAATGTTTTAAAATTGTTGTTGTGCACGCTTAATATGTTGCAATTTATTGAAATTTGGAAATTGAAGGGAAATCAAAGTTCATAGTTAGGGCAGATTCCCAAGCTTAAATAGGGAGAAAAACACGAGAAAGGGTTATGACCTTGTCATGGATACACAGTCTCGTTGCTAAATTGCTGAATGAATTGAATGCTTGTTATGTAATTGCATAACTTCGAACTTTGGACTTCGGAGAATAACTTGACTGAATGTTTTTAAGCCTACGATGATAAGTTTCCTCTGCATTCAACAACTATTTCTCCTTTAGATTAATATTTTTTAGAGAGAAGGGGAAAAATCTTTAGATTTAGACATGGATGGTTTGCTTTCAACGAAATAACTTATATTAAAGCTCGCTCTCTTCATCGGTCTTACACGATACATGACTTATAAATGGCACAAATGTTTTCTGTGCGAAAGAGGAAGAAAAGTGAAAATGTTAAGTATGTGTTTCGTAATAAAAAGGATATATCAATACATATATTAAATGAAAGAAGGATAAAATGGGTAACTATTGACGTACACTTTACTTTATAAGAGGTAATCCACGTAAATTATTCAGTTCACTTTGACTATAAGAACCACTCTGTGTTAATTGATGCACCAAAATAACTGGCTAACAGCTAATAAACAAGTCCATATATATAAAAGGATTCCACTGTAACAGGCCACTTCTGAACATGTTAAGCATAATAACAATAATTGTCTAATATATTGCAGATGGAAGTTGTAATATAAAAAAATGTAAAAAAAAAAAAATTTTTTTTTTTTCTTTAAACTTAACTCCATTATAAATTGAAAGCAATAAAAAATATGAAACAAATAAAAATAATTTCATCATGTTTTCGTTTTGTTCCTGTTTGTTCAAAGAAATAACTATACTATCAGTCCTTGTTCTTATTGTTGTTATCATTATTTTCATTTTCTTCGTGTTTTCAAAAAGTACAAAAAAAAATTCTCTTTTTAGGATTATTATTGCGAAGGAAGATGCTTAAATTGTGTGTGGATTGTTCTATCTCAACAAATATGTTCTTATACGTGTATCTTCTTCTTCTTCTTCTTCTTAGAATTCAAGTATAATTTTGTGCTGTGATGTCAGTGACAATTGCTTTGATTTTCTTGTTGTTGCTGTTGTGATTGTTACTGTTTACAATAGGTGTGTGATGTTTTAGGACTATAATTAAATGACTAATTATGGCTTAAAAATTGATTTTTAGCAAATTTCATGCATAGTTAATCATCAAAGAATATCAGGTGTGTGATTATCATCGTGTGAATGCTGTAGAAGACCTTTACGTTCATCTGGTGCCGTGCTTAAAACGTTCTCCGGTATAGGTGGCTCAACAATGGCATCAGCATACATAGACTCATAAACGGGATTAGCAAAGTTGCCCTTTAGGGAAGAACTTCAGTCATTTTACACGCCTAATCTCTAGTTTCTTCACCATTACTTACTTTATCATCTTCGTGAACAAATGCGGGCGTGTCATCAGCATCTCCTCTGTACATGGGATTGGTTAACATAATCTCAACATTATCGGTTAAGCGAGCATGTGAAAATGGCTGCGAAATTCGATGTTTCCTGCATTAAATTCATTCATTAATCATCCATCACATATTCTTAATGAATATTATTAATTTATTGATAAAAGTTTTAGGAGCAAAAAATTTGTGGGTACATATTATATCAGCGTGGATCTATTTCAAACCTTGAATAATATTTGTACAAAATTTAGAAGCATACGCTTCCAAATATGAAAATATATCAAAAACGTGACTGTGGTTTGTACACTGAAATCATTTACGACTGTTACGAGGTTCCATCATTTGGAAAATTTCATCGACTAAAGCAATTCAGAAATAGTTTTTAATTAAAAGTATACCTTATTGGATCGCCTATGTGTATTCCTCATACGAAACAATATACTAAATTTTTATAGTCCAAGAAAAACGTTGCACTAAGTAACAACAACAACAACAATTTCACTTACTTTATCAGGTACACGCCACCACCGAGTAGTGCTATCAGCAAAATAGCTAACGCCAGCACTGCGGCCAAAATAGATAAAACATTAGCTGAATGTTGTCGTTCACTACTTAAAGCATCAGCGCTATCAGCCAAACATGGTACTATTCTGTCATCATTGCAGCTGGAAATAAAAAAAATCAAGTTTATAACAAAAAAAGTTTTACATTAAAAGCTATTAAAGTCTTTTGCGTGGGGTATTTAATGGCCGCAAATGTGCGATTATAATGTTTTTACTCGTTTTTACGCAGATCCTGATATAACTATGGCCACTCCCTTTGTCGTCTCCCCCCTTACAACAAAGCATGAACTGCGTCTTACCATAAGCGTTCTGCCTCTTAAATGTTAGCGTACAACCCATGGAGTTATACATACACAAGTTATGGATAAGTTCGATTTATCATCGCGAAGCGAGAAAAGGGAAAAATCTTATATGTTCTGCAATATTCCCCTTAATATGGTCACAGTTCACTAATTTTCATAGTAAAATATCAAAAATTATGCGTTAATTTCCATGTAAAGACATACTCTCAATTAACGGCGTTGTGAGGAAGGCGGTCCCGTGAAATGTAGTAATATTAATTTTCTTCTCAAAGATCTAATATTATAAGTTCCATAATTTGTGGTACAAGGGTCTATTAAGTTCGTACAGATGGATGCAACACTCAGAAGGACTTTAGATAAAACGACATTTTATGATACCAATAGAATCTGAATCCTGAATCAATCGGAACTTGGCTGTCCGTCGGTCCGCCTGCATTTTGGAATATGTCATATGAATATTAAGTGAAGTGGTGTAGCGTATTTAGTGATTGTGCGCCATGTCCCACTATAGATATTTCACTTGTTTTTGACTTTTTTTGTCCCTAAATTTCTTGTAAGAACTTTGATATGGGATAGGTTGCAAAAAATACACCCAAATGGTCCAAACTATTTTTATAGAGCAGTTTTCATCGTACAATATTAAAAATTAGTCTTATTGCGGATTATATGGGAGAGGGTTCGAAAAATGACCGACTGGATCCAAATTTTTCACAAATTTTTTTAAAAATCCAAAATACTACTTCTCGGCGATTTTTGTCGAAAAATTTTAAGCTTTGGAAATTTTTTCATATAATCCAACCCATTTGTCACAACATTTTAAAATCGGGACATGTGGGTTGAATACAAAATTGCATGGGAAGACATCAGATGGACAGATGAGTTTAAGCCTTTTCAAAATATAAAGCGATCGATATAAGAAAAGGTTTTCTGAGTATTACGTATATCCGCACAAACTTAACGTAGTCTGCATAAGAAGTGGTGTAGGGTGCAGAAAGTGAAACCTGATGACTAATCTCTTATCTGATTGCCTTAGTTGTCATTTTTTTGACCTAAAGTAACGAGATATACAATATTCTTTGGACAAGTTCTTTTAAGGAGTTTACGTTTCAAGGATGAGAATAAAATATAACAATATTCATTCATTATTTCCCCATATTTATACTTACATACATTCGTTGATTGAACTGCCCGTACGACAAACACCACATTCGCTAATACATTCCGGTGGTTTGTCACAAGCGTCACCCTCCCATTCGCCTACACAAGAACAGTGAGGCACAGTGTAGGCGTCCAAGTGACAAACACCATTATTGCGGCAGTAACGTATACATGGATTATCATCCGCGAAAGGTCTTTCGCAGAATTCGCCATTCCATTGATCTGTACAATTACACATGGCCACACCTTTTATGATGTGACAAATGCCACTATTTTGACACACTATTCCAACGCAGGGATTTCGGGACGGAATTTCTGTAGCATCACAAACTGGCGGAAAAACACTCGTCACAAGAATTCAATAAATATCCATTATAACGATGTACTTACATTGTGGCGGACTGGAAGTCTTACATAGATCAGTTTCACAACGCTCTCCTACAAAGCGTTCCGAACAAGTGCAAATCAGTTTTTGACCGCGATCGGCGCAGAGCCCACCATTGAGGCAATAATTGGCACAAGAATCGGACTCACATTGTTCGCCATAGAAACCGGGTGAACATTGACATAAAGGACCACCTTTAGAGCCAATACTGCACGAGCCGCCATTCTTGCAGAAGTCTGAACAGACATTCACTTCACAGCGTTTGCCAGTGTATCTAAATTTTTCAAGGATCAGAACAATTTAAGAGGAAGGTAGTGTTCGAATTATCATACCCATCTGGACATTCACATTGCGTAGCACCGGTCAGGGTCTCGCGGCAAATGCCACCGTTGGCGCAAGTTAGATTAATGCAATGTTCACATTGTTCTCCAAAATACATAGATGGGCAGGTACATTTCATACCTTCTTCAGTTATCAGACAAGAACCACCATTATGGCATCTACTCTGACATTCCGGTACAGAGGTCTCACAACGTGGTCCCGACCATCCAGGCGTGCAGCTGCATTTTAAAGGAGGGGGTTCTGAAGATCCGGGTATTTGTGGAGCAATTACACATAAACCATAATTTAGGCAATAACCCGAGCAACGATAATGTTCACAAAATTCTCCTTCGAACTGCGGTTGGCATACACATTTCGGTACCTTGTCCACAATCTTACAAGTTCCTAGGTTACAAGGTAAAGGGCAATAATTAGGTATCTCCGTCGGGTCTTTGCATTCACTCTCAACATCGACTAAATCGTTAGGACATTTGCAACTATAACCAAACGAACTCTCGGAGGACAAAATGCAAAGAGCACGTTTTGTTTTGCAGGGTTCCTTCGAGCAAGGATTTGTTACTGGGAACCATATGAAGAAAACATTAACAATCAACAAGTACATGTGTATATCATTTGAAACTCACTGTTGCGATTTTGTTTCAAAGGGTGTAAAATTCCAATATCCGACGATCTGTAACCTTTCAACAAATAGGTACCATTATCGTTGCCAAATTTGTTCATTTTTATTATGCTCTGATCATATAGCTTTATATACAGATAATCTTCAAATACGTCAATCTTCTGTGGCTTTTCCTTATTTGAGAATCTCCTAACAACATTACGTTCTTTGCCATTCAGACGACATGTTTCAATGGTACCCTTGCGGTAATCAGCCCAGTATAAACGCCCGGTAGGATAATCTATAGATAAGCTAATTGGCCAGCCAACATCTCTTTCTACCAAGCTCTTTTTATTACTGCCGTCCAACGAAGCCATTAAAATGCCATTTTCCAATGTCGACCATATCATGACCCTCGATTCGGGCTCTACGACTATGTCCGTGGGATTTAAACCTGTCGAAACCAAGGTGCTATATTTTTTTCCATCTATATCTGTTACCAAAATTTTATTATGCTTCGAATCGATCACATAAACCATTTGGGTAATCCACTCAATAGCTAATGACTTGGGATCATCTAGATCGGGTATCTAAAAAACAATTTTGTTCGTATATCTGATTACAATTTTTTCGTAATTTTTTCTCACATTAAATGCAGTTAACTCCTTAAGGTCGCGACGTATTCTTACTGTTACAACTTCCGGCTGTGGGGTGGCTATTTTCATAGTATGTACTTTTCCATGGTGAGAATCTATCCAAAACAATAGTGTATCCTTGGCTCTTATTAATATATCGAAAACATCAATCTTTAAGCTGTCAGTTTGAAAGAAGCCTACCACCGTAGTACCCTCTTGCTTAGCTGGCAAAATAAACCGAAATTCTTGCTCGGAGGCCAAAAGCAAGACTTGATCGGGCCCCGAAGCTAAACAAGTCGCATTTTTTTGTGATCCCTTATGATATCCTTCAGTACATTTACAGTTAAAATGGCCAGCCTTTTTTTCTATACAAATTTGCGAGCAAGTACCAAAGCCGCAAACAGGTGGCTGACAATTCATCTCGTCCGAGCCGTCAATGCAATTGTATTGACCATCACAACGAAAGTTTTTCGATATACAGTCTTCATTTTCACACTGAAATTGATCATGACGGCATTTGGGCAAAGCAGCACATACCTTATCCGACTCATCTTCGTCGTTATCACAATCACTCACACCATCGCAGAGAGCAGATTTCCTTATGCACTTAAGGTTGGAACATTTGAAAGCGTTAGCATGACAATGCACATGCGCGCATGTGGCCAAACTTTCGTCACTGCCATCAGTGCAATCATCCCAACCATCACATTTCCATCTGGACATTATGCATTTCCCATTTGCACAAGTGAAATGATCAAAAGGACAAGTACACTGTACCTCATCCGAGCCGTCAGGGCAATCATCATCGCCATCACATTGGTATTGTCTGAAAAAGTAACCAAAAAAATTATGAACAGCATAAGGGCTGAGGGTTCTATGCACTTCCAAAACCCGCATTACGGATTTGGATCAAGCGAATCTACATATCTACTTACTTGTTGATGCACGTATTGAAAGCAGCGCATTTAAATTGATTTACTTTACAAGTGATATTGCAATTGATTTCATCGCTACTATCATCACAATGTATCTCACCATCACAGCGATGATCATGTTTGATACACTTCCCTGTACCGCATCTAAATTCACTTTCCGAACAATTTCGCATTTGGCAGTTCAATTCGTCGCTGCCGTCACCACAGTCGTTTTCATAATCGCATCGCCAACGGCCGGGAATGCATTTTGAGTTGTTGCATTTGAAGTACGTGGGATCACAATTCTCCTTAGAGGAATGACAAGTAGGAGGCTCATCTTCGCCACTGGGGCAATCATCTTCGCCATCGCAGCGCCAAGCCATAGGTATACACCGGCCAGAATTGCATCTGTTAACATACAATAATAAGCATTTTTACACAAGTTTTCAAAGATTTTGAAGAACTAACCGAAAATCTGTCGATTCACAAGTCATCTGCTCACAATTCATTTCATCGGATTTGTCTGCGCAATCATTATCATTATCACAAACCCATACGTACGGTATGCAACGATTATTACCGCATTGAAATTGATCTGGTTTGCAATTTAAAGGTGTACATCCCGTTTCATCTTCTCTATTGGGACAGTCACGCACACCGTCGCATTTCTTAACGTTGTCTATACAAAATGCCGAAGTAGTCGAAGTGGCCTCACATTTCATGTGATTCTCAAAACAGGTAAATTTATCACAGTTTTGTTCGTCTGATTTGTCACCGCATTGATCGATTCCATCACATATAGCTGACGGATGTATGCACTTTTTATTTACGCATTGATACTGACCAGGTTCACAATGGAAAGGCGGGCAGCTTTCGGGTTCATCACTACCGTCACCGCAATCATCCTGTGTATCGCATTTCCAATAAAATGGTATGCATTTGTAAGTTTGAGAACATTGGAAATGCGCAGCTGTACAATTCGCATGACACGATTGGCCATCCTCATCCAACACAAAGTTGTTCGGACAAGCGCATTTGTAGTATGGTTCCTCAGGAGCTAGCAAGCACAAGGTCGAACAGTTGGCGTGAATACAGGGATTGCCAGCTGGTACCAAAGGTTGCTGTTGCCGGTACGGATGGTAAATTCTTAAATCCATGGGCCTATGTATGGTTGTTATGAGAGTAGAACAGTTCTGTCCCGTAAATCGGTTGCAGTATTCAATTGATTTCATTTCCCAGTCAGACCAATAGATCTTATCCTCCCATACGGCTATAGCAAATATGTGATGCAAATTTAAATGTGGATTTAATTTGCGAGCCATTAGTAGTCTTATATTTTTGCCATCTAAGTCGGACACAGAAATTGTGTCTTCTCTGGCGTCGCCCCAAAATAATTGATTACTCTCAAATGATATTGTTAGAGCATTAGGCCAACCTAGATTCTCCCGTATAATCATGCGAGCATTGGAACCATCCATACCCGCTTTGCCTATATGAGGACTATCACCCCAATCGGACCAATACAGAAAGCGATGATAAGGGTCTAAGGCAACAGCCCGAGGTTCTCGAAGATTTTCATTGATTAATACACGACGATATTTGCCGTCTAATTGCGACACTTCAATCGTGTCCAATCCTTTATCACACCAATACAAATTCTTGGCAACCCAATCTACTGCCAAGCCATCAGGATTCTTGAGCATAGCTTGATGCAACGTAGTGGTTTTATTTTCCGTTTGACAATGTCTTTTAATCATGCCTACAGTCGTTGTGACGTCGGACCAAAATAAACATTTGGAGTCCCAATCAAAATCTAAAGCAACAGCGTTCGATAGCTGATGTATTAATATCGAACCATTACCACGCATATCAACCTGACGTATATAATAGCGATTTGAGAATATCAATTTAACTGTTTCATTGCTAACGGCTTTGCAGGTGTGCTGATCATCTTTGAGTTGGTAACCCTGTGAGCATAGACATTTATACGAGCCGTAAGTATTAACACACATTTGAGTGCAATTGTGAACAGTTGCGCATTCATCTACATCATCACATAAGTGATGATTGGACGCATGTAATTTGTAACCGTCTCGGCACTGGCATTCATAACCGATTTTCTTATCTACACACATATGTTCGCAAATGTCAGGCGTTAAGCACTCGTTGATGTTACATAGTGATTCATCGCTAAAGTCACCGCAGTCATTACGTCCATCGCACAAAAATTCTTTGGATATACAAGCTTTGTTTTTACATTGATGACCTTGAAGACAAGTCAAAGGCAAAGTACCACAAAGCTCAACTGATTCATCAGAACCATCTAAGCAATCTCGATGCGAATTGCAGGTCAAATTTTTTGGAATACATTCTAGGTTTTGACACTGAAACTCAGAAAAAGGCGAACAAACTAGCGTCTTAGTGTCATAAGATATACAATCCTCATATTCATCTTCGCCATTGGGGCAATCATTGTCACCGTCACACACTAAACGACTATTTAAACATACGCCGTTTGAGCAAAGGAAAGAGGGCGCAGCGCAATTACTTATGTGAGGAACTGAAGCAACGGCGCAGTGCTCAGCTTCATCTTCAGCCTCTTGGCCAGGACAGTCGCGTTCCCCATCGCACACCCATTTTTGGGGTATGCAGCGCCCAGATGATTTGCATTTAAATAAATGAGATTGGCAAACCCGATTCTGACATTGGGCTCCCTCATCTGAGCCATCTTCACAATCAGGCTTGTTGTCACACTGCCACTGACTCGGTATGCAAGTGTTATCGCAGCGGAATTCGTTTGGCTTACATTGTAAACGACAACCAACCTCATCAGAACTAAGGGCTTCATCCGTTTGCGAATCCTTGCAATCATTTTCACCGTCGCAGCGCCACTTTTCATTAATGCAATGACCGTTAGAGCATTGAAACTGTCCGGATCCGCAAGCTACCTTTGTGACATGATCACAATCTTGTTCGTCCGTACCATCGGGGCAATCTTCTTCTCCGTCACAACGCCAGGCAGGCATGAAACAGTAAGTAGAATTAGCACAGTGTTCATAAAGCGCATTTCCATTGGGGCATTCGGAGGGCGGGCAATTTTTCTCATCACTAAAATCTTTACAGTCTCGCACATGATCGCAGACAAACTGATGAGCTATACACTCTCCACTACCGCATCTGAATTTTTCGGGGTCACATTTGCATACTAATTCCGATTCGTCTGAACCATCACCACATTGATGTACTCCATCACAAGTCTGCTGTTGTGGTATACATCGATGATTGTTGCACATAAAGAATTCTTTAGGGCAGGCGCGTATGATGCAATAACTGCGCATTTCATCGGATGAATCTAAACAATGAGGAATACTGTCACAGGTTAAATCTAAAGGTATACATTCACCGGAACGACAAAGGAATTGATCCTTCTTGCAATTTGTATTTAATGGCTGTATGCAACGTTTGCCATCGGTTGCTAGTATACCTCGTGTGCATTGACAACTGGCGGTACCATTTTTACTGAGTATGCAAACATCTTCGCAGCCCCCATTTAAAATCTTGCATTGGTTGGCATCGCAATTGACGGTAGTATTTTGTACAGCTACCACACCCATGGGACGATCAATTCGATCACGGAGAAATACAACGTCTGCCCCGGTGTATTTATTAGCTCTCACTAGAGCCCCCAAGACCCAATCAGACCAAAATAATAAATCTCCAGAAACGGCTATAGCAAAGGGATGTTTAGGTGTAGAATGAGCTAACACCACACGATGAGTACCGTCATAATTGGCTCTTTCGATTTTGTCCAATCGCGCATCTGCCCAATATAACTTTTGTTCCTCCAGATCTAAAGTGATAGCGTTGGGCATTTTAATTTCGGAACGTATAACCGACTCTAAACCAAATCCAGTTACAAAAGCTCTTTGTATGGACGGCAAATCCTCATTCCAGTTAGTCCAATATATCATGCCCAAGCAAGGCTCTACTGCAATGCCTCGCGGCTTGTCTTTCGAATTTAGAACACGTATACGACTTACAAGTTGGGTGTTATTGTCAGCGCCATCGGTAATTTCGTGTAAATTTAAACTACAAATTGAAGCATCGTTATTCGACGTCCAGAAAAGCATATTGTTGACAGCGTCGAAAGCTAAACCTTCAACACGGCCTTGATGACTAATTAGAACACGATTTTGGCTCCCATTGAAGTAAACTGCATTAATTGTGCTAAGAACTACATCCGAGTAGAAAAGCAGACTTCTCTCGTAATCATAAGAGAGAGCGATAACGTTCATCATGTAGGTGGTATTATGTATTGATTTGACAGGTCCATTCTTATTTGTGTGATCCGTCAAGTGAACGCTTTCAATAGTGCTTCGATAAGAGAACAACAAAAAACTATCGTAAGGCTCACAAGAAAGGCCGTCACTAGCCACTCGGGAATGCGTGCAAGCGCATATTGCTGAAGTGCCGTTATATAAACATAGCTCTTGGCAGCCCCCATTATTTTCTGAGCAAAAATTGACGCCCTTCTGCAAACGTTTCGAAAATATTTTCATATCCTTCAGAGCGTAGCCTTCCAAACGTTTTAGCTCTTTGGAATCGTTTAAATCATTAAAATTAGCCACTTTGATGCTACCCTTATTATGGCTATTATCCGCCCAATACAGATAATCATCTAATTTGGCCACTGCTACAGGATGTTCTAAACTGTGATTCAATAAAGCCGCCTTAAGGTTCCCATCATAATCTACTTTCATAATAGCTGGCTGTGAAGAAGAATTCTTGGCATTTTCACACCAGTAAACTCTGGTGCTATCAATATCCAAAACCAGATTGTTGATAAGTTTCTGATGGTTTACTAAAACTAACGGCTGGCTACCATCCAGGCCGGTACGTCCGATAATTCCCTCGGCTACGTAGAATAGTAAACCTTGAACGGGATCTACTGCTAAAGCCGTAGGCTTAATCACGTTTGATATAACCACGTAACGTTGCGAACCGTCTAAACGGGCCACCTCAATAATGTTTCGCTTAAGATCGCTGATATATATATTTTCGGCTACCCAATCGACCGCCAACCCACCCAACCAATCCAATTGACGATTATCCATCCAATCTAACGACTTAATAATATCTTCGCGACCGGTGCCATCACGTTTAATGCGCGATATTGTACCGCGTTCGTTATCACCCCAATAAAGGTAGTCTCGAGCAGCATGATAGTCGATGAACGAAGCCAAAGAAATTCGCGAAATGGGACCCAAAGCCTGTTTTTTTTTAAGTTAAATGACAACAAAACTTAAATGTTTCTAAAAACGCACTTACCATTTTTTGTCCTTGCTGTTCTAAGGATTTCAAAGGATCATAGATTTCTAATCCTTTTAGTTCATGATTGGAATAGAATAGGAATTCCTCATATCCTAGACATTGGGTTGGGTTTTCTGGATTGAAACGATAACCCATGGCACAAGCACACGCATGCTCCGTGGGCGATAATGCTAAACACAAGTGAGAGCAACCGCCTTTCAGAGGACCACTGCAAGTATTTGAGCCCACCTGGGCTTCAGCGTAAAACATTTTTAGTGATTGAATACTTTCTGCCAAGAAGGAAAGCGATATTTATATTCAGAATATTACTATTAATCGTTATGCAATGATTAATTACTCGTGTTTTTCCTTAACATGGAATATTCCGCACATTTATCCTTATCGCAGCTCATTATAACACTTTGTATATTCTCAGGAAAGTAAACGGTGCCGTTGTAAATGGTAACTGAACTTATGGTCATAACATTGCTGGCTGGTAAAACATCAACCACTTCTCGTTTTTGAAAGTCGTAATATGCTATGCCAGAATTGTCGTAAACGTAATACAAACGTTCAGACTCATAGTCCATTGTCAATGATAATAAAGTGTTATTATATTCATAGAGAATAATACGGCCTGAACCATCCAAATTACTTTGTTCAATTTGCCATAGTTGCAAGGAACGCTCTGATTGAATCCAAAACATTTTGCCGCTAACCGAGAAAAAACGTTCGAATTATTGGCCGCATGAAGAAATTGAAAGATTTGCTTACTTACTTGGCCGGATCTAGAGCAATACTCTCGATTTTATTTAGGCCCGTAAGAATTTGAGTGACATATTCCCCTTTCAGATTGCTAGCCCATATATCACATATTGTTTTTCCTGTAGAGAAATATATATTCTTGGCTATCCAATCAATGGCCAAACCAAACGGATTTTGTATATCGGTGTTTATAATGGTTTGGATGATACCATTCGAAATTCCCGCTGTTTTGATTTCATTTAACTGTACATCCGACCAATAAATGCGATTATCGTCAACCGTGAAATCAATGCGTTGAGGTGCTAAGACCTGCAGCAGGTCAGTACTATTTTAGAAAGGCATTTTTGTCGCTCATATTGTCTTACTACTTACTTGTGGTGACTGCCGTATAGTCGGTATGGTATGATGATTAGGTTGCATTAGATCGATACCACGTATCTCATCACCCATTATGAACAGTAACACTTGTTCATTGGCTATGCAAGTACGATTATCCGTCGAATCTAATCGCATAACATGGGGACAAGCGCACTGATATCTACCTTTCAGACTGAAAATAAAAATTTTTTAATCACTCTGAATCGATATTATTCTTGTTCCTTTGTTAGTATACTCACTCCAGTAAACATAGATGTGAACACCCACCATTGTTACGTTCACAAGGATTTTCGGCATGTGGCTGTCGGCTCGAGTGCAATACTTGGATACCAAATGGCTGAGTTTGGGTTCTTTGTATGACTTGAATGTCAGTACCATTCCATTTATTTGCTCTAATTACTGACGTAGTTCTCCAGTCAGTCCAATAAACGTAATTTTCGAAAACGGTTATAGCAAATGGATGCGACAGAATATCGCGATTTCTTAAAACTAAGTGAACATCCGAACCGTCATATTTGATAGTATAAATTGAATCAGATTTGGCATCTACCCAGTAAACTCGCTTTTGGGTGTAGTCCAATGTTAAACCGTTAGGCCAACCAGCCGAAACCTGTGATGTCGTAGAAATGGCTTGCCGTTGTTCTCCAGCCATAGAACAGCGCTCTATACGTGGATAGTTTTCATCCCAATCCGTCCAAAATAAGAGACCTTCACGCGGGTCTAACGCTATAGCCCGTGGACTTTCCATGTCACCGGCTACTAAAGTACGCCTGAAACTTCCATTGAGCTTGGCCACTTCAATTTGATCCAGGTTCGAGTCAATCCAATATAAATTTAAACCAATCCAATCAACTGCTAAACCTTCTGTAGTTGATAAGCCTGAGTGTACAACTGCTTCCACCTTATGCAACACTTCTCCCATCAACTGACCACGGTAAATTTTGTCATCTATAACATCGGTCCAAAAAATTTGGCTAGACTCGTTGCTGTACAGAAAATCTAAAGCTATGGTATTACGCAAGGACGTATAAAAGTTGCTTATAGTTGACGTTTTCAGGTTCACCCCTCTGATCTCTTGGCGGTTGGTAAATATTATGTAAGGATTATCGGAGGACATACTTTTGCAACTAAAATGATCGTATTGCAAATCGTATCCGTCGAGACACTTACAGTCGTAGCTTTTTCCAGCTGTGCTGCAGATCTGTGAACAAGTATCCCAATGCTCGCATGCATGTTGCATGCTGCACCTTTTGCCATTGGGCATTAGGAACATGTGCGCTGGGCAGGAACAGACGAATCCTTCGGGAGCATTATGACAATGATGTGAACATTCGTGCGTCTGTTCGCACAGTTTTTCATAGCACAAAAAGCCCTCATCAGTACCATCGGGACAATCCATATTACCATCGCATAACTGACGCACGGTTATGCACTTATTGGAATCAGGACAAAAACGATCGGGGAGTTGACATATTATGCTTTCATTAAAATTCACTTTAGAATCATGGACTTCAGTACAATTTAATTCATCCGATTTATCAAAGCAATGATCGACACCATCGCAATGCATAAAGTCCGGAATACATTCAAATGGGTCAGAGCAGCCAAATTCAAAGGGCCCACATTGATGTGCTTCACCTAATCCGATAGCATGGTTATCACTTTTGGTTGTATTACAATTGCTTTCATCACTGAAATCCAAGCAATCGTGTATTCCGTCACATATACTAGTTTCATCATAACAACCAATGGGCATACAAAATCGTTCTCCAGGGCCACATTCGATGCTTGCGCAATCACTTTCATCGGAATTGTCGCTATTAAAAATATTTGTATGGACAAAATGACTTCAAGGTGAAAGATTTGCTACGTACGACGACTTACCCACATTGGTTGATACCATCACAAATGGCCGAGAGCGCAACACAAACACCATTTTCACACATGTGTTCAGGGCATTTTTCTTCAAATACAACTTCATCGCCCTCATCTGAAGAATCGTCGGGGCCGCAGTCCACTACTCCGTCGTTAACCCAAGATAATTGTATACATTTACCTGTTTTAAAGCAGGTGAACTCATGACTATTACACGAATGCTGTTCACAGTTGCGTTGATCTTCTCCATCAGGACAGTAGTTGATAGAACTACACATCAATGTGCGTTGATAGCACCTTCCGTTACACACGAAGTGCACATTCGGATCACATTTAAGTGGGTTACAAGGTCCATCCTTTGCAAAGCTTTCATCGCTGGCGTCATCGCAATCATCAAAACCGTCGCATAAATCCTTAAGATCTACACATTGTTCAGTGGCAGAACACTGAAAACCGTTAGTACAATTTTTTTCCAATTTTTCCTTTGCATAAGGTACACACTGGGAGCCTGTACCATTCAAAGAATACCGATCTGGGCAACGACAAACCGCCGAAAGTGGTGTATTGAAGCACACGCCGGGACATAATGTATTGGCGCAAGGGTTATTCGAACCGAACGGCTGAGTCGCTATATCAAACATGCGCAAATTCGATGTACGTCCTCTTTCTAAAGAAAAAACCTCGGTATGCGTTTCATTGGCTATCGAGTGATTTAAGTGATGGATATTAAAACGCCTTATAGTTCCGTTTTTATTGTCGACCCAATAAATAAAACCATTATGAAACGTCATCGCTATCGGATGGAATTGACCATCTTTGAAGAGTATTGTACGATTAGTGCCATCCAAATTCATGCGCTCTATAGTGCTTTCTTTTACGTCGCACCTAAGGAGACGTCAGCGAAAGCTTTGAATAAAAAAAATTTTTATGAAACTTGCCCTTACCAATAGATATGTTTGCTGCGCCGGTCTATGTTTAAACTTAAGGGCCACTTCATTGGCATTTGCGCTGTTGATTCCATTAATAAGTGTTTGTGGGTACCATCTAGCCAGGAACGATAGATAACTGCTTTCTTTTCTCCGGCCATCCAATGTGACCAATATAAGAATCCGCCAATAGGATCAATAGCTAAGGACCTATCACAGGGACATAATCTGAATTGTTATGAAATCTCTGGTCGGTTTGACTGCAAAAACTTACATAGCTTCCCGTTTAATGGGCAATGAAACAATTTTGCTCATATTTTGTACAGAGGCCACATGTATGCTATCCACACCACTCCAATAAAGATTGTCAGCCAACCAATCGTATGCCAACACAGATGCGCTATCACTTCCTTGTGCAAGGATTTTGCGTTGTTTGCCATCAATGCTTTGACTGTGCAACAGAAAACCGTGGCTTTGTGTGTGAGAACAAAAACACAAAGAAGAAAAATAAATAAAATTTTCTGTTAAAACCTTTTTATGTCTTTTTCTATTTCGTTTGTATGTAGTCCTACTTATTCGATTGTATGAAATAGATCAACTTTTGACGGACGTTTACATCAACACCCAATGGCCAAGTGACATTATAAATGGGTACCATTGCATCCAAATACTTGTGCTGTTGCGTTAACGGTATACCAGCAATGTTAGCCAAACGTTGACGAGCCGCAAGGAGAAATCTCTCATAGCGCAGCAGCTCGCATTCGGTATTGTTGTGTAATTTATAACCGTGTGAACACATGCATTTGGCTTCAGCGAAACTTTTAGTCCAATGCGGCACACAAATCTGATTACAATTTCCATTGTTAACACGACATGGATGGGCCACTGCGAGAGAAAACGGAAAGCAAAAGAAAAGCAATAATAACATCGTAACGGTGAGTATAAAAGAAAACGCATTCACAGTTACAAACTCATGTCAAATGTCGTTAATTTATGGTTTAGCTCAACTTCCGTATCATTCATTCATTCATTCATTCATTCATTCAGTCATTATGCCGCAACCGTACACAATACTTAAATAAGTACTTACCTACAGGTTGCTTTTGGCGGTGAAAGATGCGAAAATCGTAAGGTCGTTTAACATCGCTAACAATTTGTTTTGCTTCCAGCGTAAATCTATCCATTGTAATGATCACTGTATCGCTCCATGGTGCAATAAAGACAGTATTTTCAAAAATCTCTACCGAATGTAAAGTTTTAAAAGGCACGTGAGTCTATAAGAAAGAAAGGATTAAATAAAATCGACAGGTATGGGACTCAAAGGAATAGAGAGAGAGAGAGAGAGAGAGAGAGAAAGGGAGCAAAGTTTACTCATTTCCATAATATCTCTTCGTCTTAGTACCTAATAGTGCAGGTGTTTGCCTTCTTTGTTCTATTTCAACTCAAAAGACTTGTCGATTCTAAAATTCCATACAGACGACTACTGTCGGCTACTACTCATTGCAAAAACCCTTTCAAAAATAATTGTAACCTTATTATTACAATTTGGACGACGAACGGCAAGACCTAAACTTACTCTCATTGTAAACTTTTTAGGGCTTTATAAATAAGTCAGTCTAAGCTAACATGGCTGCTAAACATCACAATTGTCTCAAACCTAAGGAATGGTAGATGTGAATTTTCAGTCACACATGTTAATGAACATTATTATCACAACATCAATTCAAATTAATTTAGCCTAACTAAAAAGCATACAAAGCATAATACGAACAAAAATTTTTCGAAAATTACGCAGGTTAACGTACATGAAATCTATGCAAATTATCGACATGCAGATCAATGTCTTGTGGCTGAACTTACATCGTGGGTTTTTTTCATAGACCATCGTTGGCCGCCCTCATAGTTAACGCGTTCAATAAAGTCCTTATATATGTCAATCCAGTATACATGTTCATTTGGTAAGTCCAATGTTACCCAGCTGGGATAGTAAATCTGAGATGAAACCAAAATTGTATGATTTGTGCCATCAAGGTTGGCGCGTGATAAGCTCGGACTCCATTCGGTAAAAAAAATAAAACTATAAGTAAGAAGAGATAACGGTAAACATCAAGCAAACGTACGTATTTCGAGAGATGTAACTCCGCTTACCCTTTCGTGGGATCCAAAACCATTGATGAAGGATTTTGTATGTTTTCCAAGATGATACGGCAATATTTCATGGAATTGCTGCACATGAATACTAAACCAGGCTCGTTGCTCAGAAAATACCAATTGCCCGATATCCAATCGAGACGTAATTTATCGATAACTGTTGCATCATGTTTATATGTGTGTAAATTAAATTATCATATATGAGGATAAAACAAATGTATTCTTGGATGACTTTACTTACAGTGTGTACTAGTAATTAATTCCGGCAATACCATTGCCCAGCTGACATTCAAATCATCTATACGATGACATTTCATATTAACCGCAGTCCAAGGGCTTGAATACATGGCACAAAGAGTGCGATTACGATGCCAAACCTCAATTGCGGATACATCAGCTGAATTGATGTGTGACATTAGAGAACCGTTGTTGGCATTTATTCGACGCATCTCAGTTTGCGTCAAGAATACCAAAGAAGGAGGTTCATTCTCGGGTACTGACGTCCAGAAAAACATTTTTTTTTTAATTACATGTAAATAATGAGTTTTATTATTATTAAATTTTTTGGTTAGAAAATTGTATTGAGCTTTTGCCGAATCTTTTATATACATAGCATAACTCAAAATGAAAGCAAGGACAGACCGGAACACTATAGCCGGGCAAGCCCGATTATTACATACTCTGCATCACATCGTCTTGGACAGTTGTTCATACGTTTTGTACATATTATTTTCATGAAAGCCAGCTTATGAAAAGGTTAGACTTTCTCTCCATATAAGAGTTTGCTTTTCGTGATAACGCCTGGAGTATGTTGGGGTCCAAAAAAAATAGACCTATGTGATCCAAATTCCCTACCTTTAATTTTTTTGTTCAATCACTTCTACGAAATATTAAAAATTAAGCTTTTTTCCGAAGGGCTTACTGTTTATATGGAGTGGACCCAAGAAATAGACCCACGCGTTTCAAATTAGGCCCACTTAACTTTTTTATTTAATTACTAACACGAACAACTTTTCATTTAAAAAAAAATTAAAAATTAGGCGTTTTCGGCATACGAGGGTGTACGTCCCATGAATATTCTCATATGTGGTGGTATCCAAAAAGTAGACCTACTCAATTTACTGTTGTGAGCCAAATTGCGACTTGTAGCTTAAACATAAATTTCCATGGACAGACGGACAGGCCGACGGGCAGACAGGCTTATATATATAATAAAAAGTGGGTCGATCCTAAGTCTTTCTGCGTTTTACATACGTTTACAGTAACTTAATATATCCTGTGCCACAGGCCCTTGTAGGGTATAATGAATAAAAGTAAGATAAGGGTACGTGAAATTTCATTACTCTATGATATTAAATACCTGTGCTTGATTATTTTAATTTTTGTTTCGTTGTTTTATGATCACTTCTTTTCTTTTATGGTCAATGAGAGCAATAAGAAAAAAACAATTTTTTTGTTGTTATATTGCAGATGTGTTTATTGACTGATTTAGCCCCCCTATTAACTATAGGTTATCAACAAAAGGAAGGTAGATGTGCTCGAAGTCGGTTCTGAATTTGATACTGGT
Source organism: Glossina fuscipes (assembly GCF_014805625.2). Classification (NCBI taxonomy): domain Eukaryota; kingdom Metazoa; phylum Arthropoda; class Insecta; order Diptera; family Glossinidae; genus Glossina; species Glossina fuscipes. Next base: position 1,003,813 of record NW_023998491.1, on the reverse strand, counting down.
CCTAAATATATATGTACCGGAACCCTGAAGCAGCGTTCCATGAGTTGCAAACGCATTGATATAATAAACATACATAACATCATTTGATGGTGAGGACCAAAAAAAGTACAAATAAAAAAGAATTGCTCTTTACCCACTGCAACGGAACATTTACTTTATTTCAATCTAAACTATATCAAAATAAATTTTAAACCAAAAAGCTGAAGAACATTTTTTTTCAGGAATTAAAATGCTTTTTCGCTTTGTTTACTTTTTATCCGCGTACGTGTATGTATGAAACAAAGCAAAAAGGAAAATTTATTTTAATTTAAATAATAAAAAGCATTGCAAAGCCATATGATATGCTACACTTTTAGACTTTTACAATAAGCCTGACGGTATGGTTGATAGTTTTTCTGCTTTTCTCTTGGCTCATTTTTACTTTTTTTAGGCTTTACTGGTAGTAACAAAGGCAGCACAACGTTTATAAAAATTTAATAGCACTCACCGTTTAAAGCTAGGCAACGAGTTTTTTGTTTAATATAACCCGGTACACAAGAGCATTCGTATGAACCGTGAGTGTTGCGACACGATTGATCACACATGCCCTGCACTGAGCATTCATCGTAATCTATGCATTGCGTTCCATTAATAGTAAGTTGACCGGGCGGACAATAGCAAGTGGGTCCCAATGGTGTTAGCTTACAATTAAATGAACAGTTTAACGTTGAGCATTGCGCATCTTGGGTATCTAGTTATTTAAGATAATTGGAAAAAGAAAAAATTCGACAAAATTGAGAACTAATCGAATTTGAACATAAGTAAAAATTGATCATTTACCGCACTTGACCTCGTCGTTATCACAATCCCAGGTACCGTCACAAAACCGTGATATATCTAAACAGAAGCCATTACTGCATTTACTCTGATACGGACGACAAGATACTTCATCGTTGCGACCTACATAAAATCATATTGTAAAAAATTGTGTATGTAATTGTAACAAGCAAGTAAAAACAGCAAATACTCGACCAGTCAAAGGAGGACAAAGCTGTGGAGAGCATAACACAGGAATATACTTACAATTGATTTCATCGGATATATCGTGAGTGCCACAATCGTATTCGCCATCACATACCCAATTGTTGGGTATGCACTTGTGTGTGGATGTGCACTGAAATTGACCTTCATTGCATTTTGAAGCGTTGGCTGCAAAAATAAGAGGGAGTGAATGTTAAATCCATATGTGTGCGATATGTTAGTTAACTACAATCGGTATTTGGCAGTGGAACAGAACCCACTTAATAGCCAATTTTCTTAATCTCTAATTATCTAATTGACTTTAAATTGTATTTAATTTTTGTCTGCGTATATGTCTGCACAAGAAGCGAACATTTTTCTTTACTCCTAGCTCTTCATCGGCAAATAAGCAGCAAAGAACAACACGGTAATGGCAATAATAGCAACGATAACAAAAACAATAAAGCGTATAATTTGCAAAAGATATTAAATCTGTTTTCGTATGCAAAAGACTTTCATTCCATCCATTCTACCCCAGAATATATGGATGTGCACGAGCGTGTAGAAAGTAAAATGAACGATAAACAAAAAACTGTTTGATAAATAAGCGCATTAAAGGCGCAAATGTGTACGCGCAACAGCCACACACACACTTTTATACAAACAAACATATTCCGACTATAGGGGAATAAAAAAAAAAAAACAAAATCTTCTCTCATGTAAAATTCAAATTTATTCTCATGAAAAACGAAACTAAACTGTGAGTGAGTATATATGCTAACTGGCCTCTCCATACGGAAAGGAATAATAAAAAGAAAAATATATATATATATAAAAGAAGAACATAGTAAAAGTAATAACAGATGTCGTGACGAATCCTGCATACACGCTATCTAAAGATGGTTATAATATCCATTAACCTCAAGTTTATTGCCTTATTATTCTTTTCTTAAATTGCATTCCGCTTGAGAGACGCATAACAGTATCAGCATCAGGCACATATGATCTTTGGTTCACCCACTTTTCCTGTAAAGGAAAAATCAGATGAAAACCTCGCAAGTGTCAGAAAAGAAAAAAAAATTCAAAAGAATGTTTTCAGATTAGGGCGATAACTTTGTCGCTATGATATAGAGCAACTTGTACTGGCTTCAATTACGACGTCTTACATTTGTCATTGTATAATTCTAAGCGTTGCTTAAGCACCAACGAACCTACTATACCTACCCTACCATACTTGTACTTACAGTAACAAACAAAAAAAGGAAAAACTTTTTTCATTCAATTTCTCTTATTTTCTCCACCTATCACCTGCACTGGCTATGAAAAATCAAAAAAAAAAAAAAAAAAAATGTGCGAAGGAGTCTATACTGGTTTTTTTCTGTGCGAGCAGCAATTGAATTCCCATAACATGAATGAGGGAAGAGGCAAAGAGAAGAACCGTTTTCTCGCTTTAATTTATTTAAATTGAAATATGAACGCATTTAACAGAACGAAAATTTATGACTAAATCATGCTTAGGCACGTATTGGCTGAAAAAGTCGTAATTCATGCTTAAAAGCTTCCCTGATAAATATCCTTTAATGCTTTTGTTACTTTTCGCCGCTCGCAAGATGGACATCGCAAATTACAATTTACATTGTACAACATAATCTTGTTACAAAAAATGGTAATTCGCAAGAGTCAGATATTCGGCTGCAAAAGAGATCAACTCTCTGACAATTTTTTGTACAGACATAGTACAATTTTTGCTTTGTACGAGAACAAGTGTTTAAAAAAATTAGTTTAAAGTTGCAAAGCCAGAATAAGTGCACTTGACTTTATTATGTAATCGAGTTAATTCAACATGTTCCTATTGCGTCCTTTAACGTGCCTACTAATTGGATTGCAACAAAGATAAAAAGATCGCTACGACGTGTAATGTGTTTAAGCAATAGGTTTGATGGCAGTCTGCTAATCACGGTATGTTACATAAATGATTTTTCCATCTCTTTATTTCAATAAATTTGTAATATTATTATTATTATTATTAATTGGGCAAGACGTACCGCGATCTAGAAGATCTATTGTACACGCCCATGTCCCTAGCCCATCAGTTTTAGGATTTCAGGAATTTTGGGAAATTTATAGTAATTCGTATCTTCGATGAAATGGTCACTTGTTAGCCCCTATACGTCTATTAGCCATTTCTTGCACTGAGTATAGGAATTAAAAATTTTTAATGGGTTCACATCACTGGCAGTTTTCCGACTGACACATGTTAATCTTTATTTCTTCTTATTTTTGGTTTTTTCCCTTTTTTTGCTTTTCAATCGTTTTGATAGACGAAAGACTAGAACTGTTCGACCTCATTAACAACCACATATGATGAGATTTTTTTCTCCGTCATATCGACAGCAAAATGAAATGAATAAGAAAATTATATTCCGTCGTGAACGAATCTTTTATATGCTAACAAAAAAAATAAAAATAAAAAAACTACATTTTCATCATGCCCTGTAATAAGTTGTGGTTGTGACTGATTTTTTCTATGTTCAAAATGAAAAATTTTACCGTATCGGCGTTGGCCTTGGAAAAATTTGAGCCACTTTCACTTTTTTTTTATTTCAAATTTGTAGAAGACATCTTTATTGTCGCTATCGGGAGAATGAACAAATACTATGTGTAGATGGACAGATGGACAGACGAACATTCTTAGATGCAGCCCAAGTTTGAAACTGCGTGAAAGAATTTCCAACGTTACTGCCTAATTTTAAGTTGATAGCTGCCTTTTTGCGATCAGAAGAATGTTTAGAATAGACATTACACAGACGTAGACACGGACATGCTTAAATCGATTCAAAATTTGATGGTGATCAAGAATACATGTACTTTGTGGTCACACTGAAGCTTCCTTCTGGTCGTTGCAAACGTTTTGACAAAATGAATACACCTCCCATCCTTAGGTGAATGGTACAATGAAGCTTGGCGAACGGAACTCACATGTACGTTTACATTCCAACTGTACAACTAAATACATCGTGAATGAATCGATTTCAAAAAGAAAACATACAATATCCGGTAAAATAAACATGATCACAAGCAAGCATACATGGCCTGTGCGGCCAACAACTAAACTTTAAAGCTTGGTGAATAAGAAAAAAAACGCATAGCAATGGTGAAAGAAAATCAAAAAGATATGTAATAGCATTGAACATAAAGTTTATGGGGACAATGGAGTTTCTTCCATTTCCATTTCATATGATTGCTTACTATTGATACACAGCAAGGCCATTGACAGCAAACTGAGCAAAGTAAAGAGGTTTGTATTTGAAGCTGGTGTTGGCCGCCTGTCATGTGTTTTCCTCTTCTTGGGAGCGGATAATACGCATATAGAAGAAAGCTTATATTTTTCTAGAATATCCGTCGCCAAAGGTGAATAATATACAAGCATCGTGTAGGTGCACGTTAATGGCTAAGACTTTATATACCGAGTGAAAGATATCGTACATGTGCAGTTTGCCAAGTGATAGTGTTAGAATTACGATTGAGATTCACTACGGGATCCATAAACTACCGATGGAAAGATGTTGAAATGCTTAGCTTGTTTTGCAAGCAATTTTGGTCTTATGGACGTAATTGTTGGCGAATCATATTCGTTTACAAATGTAATTAATGAACCTCTCCAAAAAAACCAAGCCATACGTTACAATCGGAAGTTTGACATTTTGATGGTTTCAATAGGAAAACTTGTACGATAACATGACTTGTCAATAACATGCACATTAGAAAATCGTGTTTGAAGATTTTTTATGCAAAAATTCCACATTCTCCTCTTCCCTGTTGGTACAGTATAGTACTAATATAGTATAGTATACAATATTATTAGTACAGTATAGCATAGCATAGTATAGCACTAGTATAGTAAGATTTAGTATTAGTATAGTATAGTGCAGTACTAGTATAGTACAGCATATTATAGTATAGTATAGTACTAGTATAGTATAGTGTATAGTACTAATATGGTATAGTATATTATAGTATCTAAGTATATGTAGTATACTAATGACATTTGGCCGGATCAGAGTCTCAAATTCGGCTGTACTTCCATATGCATTTTTCGCTAACATACCAAATTTCAAACAATTGTTAAAACTAGTTTCCGAAAGAAAAGTTTGCATTTTTTTTGCTCATTCGATATAGGTGCATATAGGCGGGATTTTCCACTTGGATCGCAGTAGAGTCTCAAGTTTGGGTGTTCTCCCAAATCCATTTTTCACTAATATACCAAATTTCCAAATAGTTTCCATAAGCAGAATTTGAATTTGTTTAATTGGATTGAAAGGTATTTTCATATACATTCATAAAATGTCCACAAAAATATTTTACCTTGTTTTAGATGGACGGAGTAGGCTTTCAAATCCAACTATATCTTAATTTTAAATATTCAACAAAGCTCTGTTAAGGCTTTAAAAGAGTTTTGTTAACAGATATGGTAGGTGTCGTCGCTAGTTAAATTCGATTTTATCTTCACACCCTTATATCTAGTGAGCTCAAAGCTGCCGTGATGTGAAACATTTTTTGCGGCTCTTTTTTAATCCACTGCCCATATTCATTTTGTCTAAACATATGCACCTCATACAGTGTGGAGCGTCTTCTTGCTCTGATTGAAATTCCAAGTCAATTTATTGTAAATTTTCCCCTTTCACAAAAATTCGAAACATTGGAAGTTCTCGCAAGCCGGCTCGCATTTAAAATGGCCCGATTTAATCAACGAATACGCGCACAATACCTTTATTTTCAGAAGCAAAAAATTGTTGTTTTCTCGTTCCTCATAAACTGCAACAATGACTATTTCCAGAGATTTATTTAAACTTTTTTCCCGCTGATCTAAATGTATTTTGACTTTTACATCAAAATTATCACCTTTAAGGATCTGAATCCAACTAGAGCATGCTCATGAGGCCTGTGATAAAATTCAACAACAATTTCTACAAAATAAACGGTCTCGTTTGACATGATAATATTCGACGTTTTCAAATGTGACAACTAAGAAAATTTTATTCGAGCTTTTACACCCATCATCACCATCCTAAAAAAGACAAAAAAGGAAAAAGGACTCCATTTTCATGCTATGTAATATTATGTGTTATATAATATGATGGCTGACTTTTTCTATTTTCAAAATAATAGTTTTTGTACCATTGGCCTGTGCACAGTGTAGGTGTGTGGTTTGAAAAGTTTAGTTCCACTTCCAAATTCCTTTGCAAATTTATAAGCAATATTTTCATATTCACTAATCGTTACTACAGATGCTACAAAGTTGCGAAGGGGAAGCAGACAGACATGCTTAGGTGCATTCCAAATTTGAAACTGATCAAAGATTTATATAGTTTAGGAAGTTTTTCAAGCTTGTTTTTGTCGCTTATAAAGGTTTTGAAAAAAAAGTAAATTTTGATACACTATCACGTTGGGTAGGCGTGATCAATTCATTTCCACTTTTGTACAGCTGCTACAAATTCGCCCATAGAAAATATGCGTTCAAATTTTTAAACAATTTTCAGCTACAGCTTATGAGTAGTGAACAGAAAACCAATTCTTCATTGCTTTTAAAAAACGGAGGTATTTTCAGTTTACGTGGTGCTGCGGGCGCATTCTTTGATCGACTTGGTCCATTTTCAATACCAACCTGCGCTCAAGGATCTTTAATGCTCATGCCATAGAAAATAATTTTTGAAGCCAGGAGAACGTTTAAAACAGACAAACACACAGGCGGACAGATGGACAAACCTAAATCGTTGTAGAATTTAATGCTGATCAAGAGTATATATATTCTTTGCGGAGTCTCTGGAACGACCTTCTGGGCTTTGCAAACGTTTTGACGAAATCAATATGCCCCTTATCCATGCCCATGACGGGCATAAAAGTATTTAAAATATCGTTTAAAGTGAAGAAGAACAAGATATATGGATTTATAAAGTTTGTTCAGCGTAGAGTCTGTGTGGCTAGATCCGTGCAACCATGTACTTAAAAATATTTTTACTCTTGCTAGGAAAAGATTAACTAAAGATTAACTATTGAAGCGAAATAAATTTGTCGTAATCGGGCTAAGAGGATAATAAGAGGATTCTCCATTGCCTGCAGTGCACAAATGGTGCCTTTAATTCGCTTTCTTAGTTTATTATTATGACTGCTTCGCATTTTTATTTCATGCGTTATGTTTCAGAACTGAAGTGCGAGTACTTTAAGTTACAATTAAAATCGAGTCTGACTTGTCATCTCCCAAAGAAAAAATTATTGCAATTGTTACATATGCGATAATAACGATGCACTTGCTCTTGTTGCTACTGCTGAGAACAATATTTTATTACTGCAACCATGACTTTCATTTATTGCTTCATTGACATGTATTCGATGGCTTGAATAACGTGTAAACAGTGAAAGATGAGACAATTACGAAATATTTTTTCATATTATCATCATCAGTCCAGCAGCTGCAGTGGAAATTGAACGAAGATATACCGTCCGAAACGATGCCATATTTCGATGTAATGCAGTTGATTGCAATTCATATCGCTTCATTTCATTAGCTTATTGCTTGCATTCACAAAGGTCCTTTCTACGATACATTATACGTAGGCTTCACAATAAGAATAAAACAAGCGAAAAAGCGAAAAGGATATTCCGTTTGAGAATGAAAAACACCCATGTCACCAAAGGGTGACGGGCATATTCACTTTGCCAAACTGATTGCAACGGCGAGAAGGGAGTTTCAGAGACTCGGCATATTATATTCGTGATCAGCATTAAATTCTAAATCATTTTAAGCATGTCCGTCCGTCTGTCCGCCTTCGCAATATCTGTTATAAACATTCTCCCAGGCGGAAAACTGAAGCTGTCGACGGTGGATTTGGCAAGAGCATTGAAGGTTCTTGCATGTAGGTTGGCACTGGAAATGAGCCGAGTCAGTTGACGGACCAACACCAAATGATTTTTTGCTCATTACTTATAAACTTCAGCAGATAAATATACAAAAAGTTGAACGTACATTATGTGGGCGATATCGCGCTACACTGTCCAAAATTGGCCACGCCTATCCAATACTATAGTTTATCAACATTTAATTTATTTCGATATCCTTATAACGTACCACAATAACCACTCCCCGCGGATTAAAATGGAGATATCGCCCAACAAAATGGCAAAAAATGACCCGAAGAATGTGTGTACAATACGCACACGTCTATGTCCCGAAAACTGTGAACACCTTTGCTTTCCGCGTTTTTCGCTTGTTACTCATAAACTGCAACGCATGCGTCCTATAAATTTCCAGTTTTATCCTGAAGATAAATCAGCCGCGCACACTCAATGTTATAGAGTACGAGAATTTCGTTCTTTTCCTTTCTTTTTAGGATCACGGTGATGGATATAAAAGATTCGGTTACGATCAAAAATACCATTTTTTTACTTGTTTTTTTTTTTTTTTACAAGCAAATAATGCATGGAGACGGAGTATATGATAAAGAATAAATTGGAAATAAAAATTGTGAAGAAAATTTTGACGTAACTACGTCGTAAATAACGTAAAGATAACGTCAATTTAGATTATTCTCAAGTGTTGTGTGTTTATCATGTCCTTCGCATCGACGGTGAATCTAAGTGAAGTAGTTCATCATTAACAACGCACCTTGCTAAAGGGGACGGAAAGAAACTCCATAAAAACTCCATTCTTGATCAGCATTAAATTCTAAACCGATTTAAACAAGTCCACCTGTTCGTCTGTGTAATGTCTATGTTCAGCATTTGTCGACTAAAACATTCCGATATTTTGCACGCAAGTCCTTATCGTTGCTCCTATCCTATAAAAGATACAACGATAAAAATATCCCTGTATAGCCGATGGATGACCCTACAGTGTCTGTACAGAAGCCGAGACAATTAGCCTCGTTTATCCGATATTACAGAACAGTGATGGGCAAACCTTTTTATTTAACGGGTCAAAAAATCACATTTTACATATCAGGGCAGTGACCAAAGCAGATTGATTGGATTAAGAGAGAGAGATAAAAATAAAAATTTGTGATAACAAATGTTCCCGAATTGTTATCACATTGTAATTAGGATGTAATTCGCTAGTAGCCAACCAAGCCAAGGTCCAAATATTATTAGAAATATTCTGCAACAATATTTAAATTTCTCATTTTATAGTATAATGAGCAAAAGCCACACTTAAACACATTTCATATTTGATAGCCACAACACCGTTAAACTGGTGGTGAAGGCAGATGTAATGCATAATTTACGGCCCTTGTAAAAGAAGAAGTTTTCGGGAAATTCCGTTTTTCTGTATTTATAACATTTAAGTGAGTCATTGATTGAGAGCTTATTCGATTCCTCTATGGAACAGGATGGTTGGGCTATATTTTCCGTTAAAAGCATTGGCAGTGAATTTAGTACGAGAGAAGAGGAAGACAGAAACTTGTTTTCTAAAAGGTTAGTAACCCGATACCATACGTTACAGGAGAAGGCATTTCCGTCTATGGAAGCATTTCCATCTATAAGAAATTAATAGCAATTTGCAAAGGACACGATGGGTCCTTTGTCTCGTTGATGATTTCTTTTCAAGAAGAGGAAGCAAATTAAAAGTGTGAAGTTGAAAAAGATTTTGTATTTTAAATAAGCAAAGACTTACCACAACCTACAGTCTCATCAGAGCTGTCATCACAATCCGCTTTTGAATCACATTTCCAACGCATTGGTATGCATTTGCCATCATTGCAGGTAAAATACGAAGGAGGACATGTTCCTACAATAAGTTTAAGAGTAAAAAGACAAAGGAGAAAACAATAACAACTACAACAACAACTCTGCAAAATACAACAAAACATAATAACGCAACATATCAACGAAAAAAAAAAAAAAACAGAAAAAAAAATACTAATAATAATAAAAATAAGATTTTGAAAAAAAGCCGGTTAAGGCAATAAGTGATGTTTTCAATTTTTTTCCATTAAATAAACATTAAATGACAATAAATTTTTTTTCCTTTACTATTGTCTCTATTGTAGTTTTGTATTAACATTTTAGGCATGTCGTGTTTCAAAGTGTATATTGTATGTGTGTATGCGTGCATACGACATACAATGAATTTTAATAGTTTTGTTTCCATTATTATTATTACAATTTTTTATAACATATTTTCTCTGTTTGCATAGCGCTATTGCTGCTACTAATACTACTACTACTACTAGTATTACTATCACTTCTGCTACTACTACTACTACTACTATTGTGGCTGCTACTTGTACTTTTACGTGCTCTTGCAAATTGAGCGACAGGTAGCTGGCAAAACAGAGCGCGGAATGGGAAACGAACAGAGCATTATATGCAACAATAGACGACAATTGTTGTTTATTATGATTGCTGTTGTTGTTTTCTTTACATTTCATATATAATTCTGTTGTTGCTGTTTTGTTGATATTGCGGAAAAGCGGAACGTGACTATGAAATTTTGCATCATTAGTGTAAAAGAATATAAGAGAAAAGAACTAACTCGCAACACAATATATAAACTTTTTGCTCATCGTATTATGCGTAAAATTTATATGTTAGCTCAAAAAACAAAAAAAAAAAAAAAAAAAAAAAAACTACACATATGCAAATGTTTCCGAGGAAAGGTACATACTACTAATTAAAATACCCATAAGGCGGCATTAAAATTCTGCATAGAAAATTGTCAGAAAGCTTTAAATGAATGAAGTGAATACGCCAGCTTAAGTCGCTTTTCAGGTAGAGCGATTGAGATCATTTTCATTACGATTTTTCAAGGGTTTAACTTCACGTAAATGTCTAATAAGGCTAATGGATCTCAAGCTTTCTATGCTCTAAAGCTTTTCCTCAGTTCTTCGCACTGCAGAGTCGTGTGGGCAGAGTCCGTTGATTTTTAAAATTTGCCCAGCAACAAGGTTTCTCCCAACTCCAGAATGAATAAAGACTAGCGGACAGACAAACGAGCTCATTGTTGGAGGTTTTATAGAACAATCTCTGATTTTAAAAGAATAATTCGAGATCTTCTTTTTTGTAACGCACAAAAAAGCACGGATTAATAGCCGGTTCTGGCCGGACATTAGAGTTGTTAAAAGTATGGATTCAGCTGAGTTGTGGGTAATGTTATAAGTGTTAGTCAGAATAATTAATATGTCTGTGCTGCGAACGTTTCCGGGTCATATATTGGTATATGGAATCGAATATTGCGCCCATTTTTCCACTCAACTGCTCTAGTTGTTGATTGACTGATGTGCATTTAATGCATATTTGAAAAGACGGAGTAGGTAGACATTGTTGAAATTGATTGATAGCTTGTACGTCTTATTTTATTTTATTAAATTATTGTGAGGAAAAAGAAGAAGATAACTCACTTCTTCTTAAAGTGAAAAATGCAATATTCGGTGAATGTTAGATCACAATGTAATCAATTCAGCGAAGAAAGTAAAGGCATCCATCCGTAAGCGAAAATTTAATTCATTTCATAATACAGCAGGTAAGGAATAATCAAGTTTGCTTCATACGAATGTTTAATTAACCCTTCATGTTATATATATACATATATAGAATATTGCTATAGAAATATAATATAAGGAGGTTTAATATTGTTTTTCCATTACGTGAAATAACCAACGCAGGTAGCTAGAAAGAAGTTTGCTTTTGAATAAGCCCTTCATGTTATATATGTATATAAAATATTGCTACAGGATTATAATAGGCGGAGGCTTAATATTGTTTTTCGATTAGGTAAAATAACGAACACGGATAGGTAGAATGAAGTTTACTTCTTGGTGAGTTTACACATTAGTTCAATTAGCCCTTAATGTTCTCCCTCATTTTGTACCTGCACGTTTGTTTTGCTCAACTTTTTTATTTACTCCTGTCTTTTTTCTACGAAATTTTTCAAAACTCTACACTCAAATGCTTCAGCTCTCCGCAATATTCTCTTTCCATTGCTTTAGCAAGTCGCAAAAAGGAAGAGATTAAACAAATCCTGCCAAGCTTCTTAGAAAAGTTAAACTTGTGTAAGACTATTTTCACTTTGAAGGGAATTTTGAATATCCCTTAGAAAGAAAAGATACTTAAATATCATTTCGTTAGTTGCAGTCGAGCCAATCAGAAAATGAAGATAATTTCTCCACTAAACTTTGGTTATACATTGATATTTACTTATTCCTATTTATTCAGAAGTTGTGGATGTGTTTAATATTCCCTTGGTTAGACGCAAGCGTGATACGGGCGATGGGCTCAAAGTGAGATCAGCTTGAATGTCTTTTGTGAACTTCCCCGAGCAACATTGTTGCGTTTTTTGCTTTCCCAATGCGCTTACCCAACCCTTATGAGCCGGAAGAGCTTTTGCGTTCTTTGGTTTTATAATGGGTTGCTGAAGTTTATCGTTGCATTGGATCAATTTGAAGTCCATGTAATTTATATTCCTTGTAAGGTGCCCGTTTTCAATACTTTTCTCATCCAGTTTGCTTTGCAAATAATCGTTATCTTCTCATCGCTATCGTATACTTCTTATCGCTAAACAATTACATGTAAGTGGCTTTGTCAAAGATACGGAAGCCGATACGCTCTTCTGATCCATCCTGTTATTTTTATCATCAGCGTAGTGACGTAGAAATACAAATTTTTGGCATGTATTGATTACATATAGATGTTGTTCTCTGCTTCCATCTAAAGTTTCAGGTAAATAAGGATAGATAAGAAACTGTTCAGAGTTGCGACGTTTCTCATCTTTGGCTCATATGAGAGTGATATGTATTGAGCGACTTTGCTCTCCACATGTTTAAAACGTCTTTTATTATATTCCAAGGGTATGTCCTTATAGGAAAACGCCTTAGATGGGGTATTGCGAGAATATGCCGTCCATACTCTACTGCTTTCCGCTACATCCGTTGGCTCAAGTATTTGTTGATCTCGTTCGTAGTTATCATTGATCGGCAGTGATATATTTTGCTTCACATTATCAACGGCACTGCAATCCCAATCAAAATCAGGTGGAACACTCTCGTTCTGAATGCTCATTTTTCTTGCTACAGGAAAATGAATAGATTGCATATTTGTAGCGAATTAATATCTGCTGTATGCTGCAAGTTGCTGGTGCTATTTTCAAAGTTTAGTTTATAAAATTGCTTCTGATTTTTTGGTCATTGTATGACAATTTATTATCAGTTAGTATCATTATCAGGCATGATACATATCCAACATTATTTAACCAGGAGGCAAAAGTATACATTTATACATTCATATTGGATAACATAAATAAGCAAGTTTTGGATTTTCTGGTAAATATTTCTTAAATTTTCTTTTTATTAAAAATTCATGACAAAGTTATTATACTGCTTCTACTCAAATGATGAGTCTGCAAAAACATGGTAATGCTTTCCTTAACAATAATGACATTGACAACAAAAGGAAATATCAATATTTAGCAGACACTGATAAACAAATCGAATTGACGGATTGACAAAGACCATTATGTTTACAGTTGTTTTGGATAACCTTTAACCAAAAAAAAAAAAAAATAAATAAATAAATAAAAACCAGTAAGAAAGTTATATTCGTCGGGGGTCGAATCTCGCATATCCCCACCACTAGGAGAATGCTGAAAATCAATACCATACAGACGGACAGACGTAGCTTAATCAAGAATATATATAGTTTATAGGGTCTCTGAAGCTTCCTTGTCGTTGTTACGGCAACGGACCCCCCTTTTCCTTTTAGTTTCACTGGACGAATGATAAATGAGCAACGAATTGTCGCGAAACTTCATATTAAACTTGGAGAAGCCGTTACCGAAGCTTATCTTTTATTAAAGGATGGCGATGAATAATTATCACGTGTGGATGTTTGAGTGGCTTAAGCGCCTTGTCTATAGCCGAGAATATGTTGCACATGATGTACTCGTGTGTTGCCCTTCCAAACCCATACGGTTTCTGGAGAGTAGCAGCCCTCAATCGATATGTGTCGAAACTTCTTGACATCCCGACCATTAGTTTACGAGTTACAGTTGTTTTAGTGATGTTACTTTTGTAGTTACTAATGGAGTGTTGTAGTCGATCTGTTTGTGAGGCATAGAAACACATATCAGATGTCCAAGTAGTTATGTGTATATTAAGAATACACATTAATATGAATATGAAGCAAATTTATTGATTACGTTATATATTATACTTCCCCGCCGTGTCAATGCTTTGTTTACTCAGTCCCGTAAAGTCTTTGATATACGTTGGGTAGTAATAAACATAAATCAGTGAAATGTGTTTTTTTTTTTTCTTTTTTTTTTTGCTTTTTTCATTTTACAACATGTGCTTTGTTATAAAATGTCATTAAGTTTGGTTTTTTGTAGGTTCCACTCAAAAAACCATTGCGTTCTATTTGTGTTTCGTTTTTGCTTTTGTTCACACAAGCGATAATCCAATAAATTAAAATAGATTAAAATAAAATTAAATTTAATTTAATTAAAATTCATTAGAAAATTTTTGTAATAATTTATTTTAAATGAATAACCAACCATGCACACACGCATATATAATTTAAACGAATGCCACTTACAGTAGCTAAATTAGTTGAATGCTCTTCAATATTGCTATAGCCTTAACTTAAATTGAGCGGGAAGCGGTTGATGAAACGCAGACCACTTGTATAATAATTTCTTTTTCGCGCACGTACTTGAAAATAGAGTGGTTTTTGTTTCAAACCGCTATAAAAATTATGGACAACAATAAATTTAATTTGGTTTCATGTTAATTAAACGATTCGCTCTATTGCTGGGAATATTTTACAAGGGTGCGAAGATAAATTCGAATTTAAATAGCAAGTAAGTATATCTGCTAGATTCCTTAATAGAGCTCTTTTAAATATTTACAATTAAGATATATAGTTGCTTTTGAATCGATGCCTATTCAGTCCATAGTAAAAGACGTAAAATATTTTGGTGGACATGGCATGAACATCCCTATGAATATACCTTTCATACAAGCTAAACAAATTTGAAATTCATTCATTACATTTTTGTAGTTTCAGCTTAGGCCTGTTAGTCATTACAATTTGCATAGCTACGTGTAATAAATAAACGGAATGCAGGTTAGTTAACAGAAAAAAAGTAACATGAATCTGTTGAAAAAGAAATTCGTTTTTCTCTGTTAATGTTCTCTCTCTATCTCTCTCTCTCTCTCTCTCTCTTTTAACTGTTAAAATGATAACGTTAGTATTTTTGTTTTAACAGAAATGTTCTGTTAATGTTAGTAAGAGTCTGTTAAAGTAGTGAGAGTTTTTTGCTAAGTATGCTATCTTTGAAAATTCATTACGATTAGTTCGCGAAAGAAAAGTTTGAAATTTTCTTGCTCATTCGATAAATATTTTCATATAGATTCATGTAATATCCATGGATACAGGCGGCATTTTATAGTTTGCCCGCCTTAGAGTCTTAATTTTCGGTGGTTTTCCATAGCCATTTTTCGTTAATATATCAAATTTCAAAAAGTTGTTAAAAATAATTCCTGCAAGCAAAATTTGTTTAGCTTATTCGAAAGATATTTTCGTATAGATTCATGCGGTGCCCACAAATATAATTTACCTCTTTTAATATGGACAGGGTAGGCTTCCAAGTCCACATATATCTTAATTCTAAATATATAACAGAGCTCTGTTAGTGCATCTAAGGGGAAGTTTCTAGAAAGTGTCTAGATGCGTATATGCCCTAACAGAGTTCAGTCAAGGGATATGGTAGGGATTGTCGAGGTGCGTAAATGCACCAACAGAGCTTATCTAAGGAATATGGTAGGTCGCTAGGTGCCTAAATGCCGTAATAAAGCTCTGTTAAGGAATATGGTCAATGTCTAG
>NW_023998491.1:946403-987933 GCF_014805625.2 Glossina fuscipes | reverse complement strand
ATATAGTGCAACTCAAGCTGACAATACTCTCATCATAAACTGTATACGGCAAACGGACAATAAGAAGTTACATGTATGTACGGAAGTGGAAAGTATCCAATTTTATCGATTATGGAAATTCGATTTTTTTTGTTTTAGCCTTTTTCAGGATAAAGGGGGCAGAGGTGTAAATTATTATTCGACGCATCCTAATATAATTTTCTTCCTTGTATGGTTTGCCTTATTTTTCCTATTATGAACATTTACATTTTTATGGACACAGGTCGTATGCATGTGTGTTGGTATACCTTAAAAATTTCTATAAACATAAAATCATACTAATTAAGTACAAAAGGTTTGTTTGTTGATGCAATAGCTTGAACTGACCTCCACTTACATAAGCCATTGTTATGTTATGTAAATATGTAGCTTAGATGCCATTAAATGAATCATAGGACATACATGTGTTTGTGTTCGACTAATGTTATGCTAATTTCGTAATTTGTGAAAACGAAACAAAATTTATGTAAATCAAGTAGTTACGGTTAATGATAACAATGTGATGATACATGCACGTGTCGACCCCAAAGTTATGTATGTATCATGCGGGTTACACGTGCTTAGTACGTTCTGAAAGCAATTAAAAATGGAACTTTGTTTAAGCTTCTCGTGCAATGAACTCATTTACCGAATGTTGGGAATACAAGTAGTTTAGTATAGACACTATATGATCTAAACTAACACAAGATCATGCAGGACGGAATGACATATGTTCTATATATGCTTTCAGGCTTTGACGGCCTTTCACTATTTCAAAGTTTTTCTAGGTGCAGTGATTTACACGGTGAGAGGAAAAAAAAAAAGAAGTGAAGCAAATTTTTGTCAGCATAACTTAAGGCGGCTGTCCAATCTATGCAAATAGCGACAGACCTACGTAAAAATTCGCAAAAATTCTATAATTTGTAGCAAAGACCGTGAAAACAAAATTAAGAATCCTCGGCGACGATCTAGCGCATGTAATGTTTTGGGAAATTGTTTGAAAGACACGGGTTCATGGCATTATTCCCACGTAACTATAAATACTAATAGTATGCATATAAGATAGCGGAAAAGCAATAGTGAAAGAGCAAGAGAGAGAGAGAGAGAGAGAGAGAGAGAGAGAGAGAGAGAAGGCCTTAGAAATAGTGCAAAAAATTTATTTGCAAGTGCCTTACACTTCAGGATTCAATTTGCTATTTATTTTCCCCCCTGTTTGATATGCATATCCTAGAAGAGTGTATGTGCGTGCTTGTGTACATTTAGTTTTACAAACTCCTTTTATCTCACTTGCAAAAATTTTGTTTGTTTTGATTTCATATCGGTTTTATTAGAGTAAACGTTTCTTGTTGTCATAGGTTGGGGTTTTTTCTATTTTTCTTTTCTTTTTTTTTTCTTTTTTTTTTTTTTATTTATTTTCAATTTAGTCTCTGTTTACTAAGGGTGCACGAGTGAGGAGTAAGAGAGAGAGAGAGAGGTAGAGAGTGGGAAAGAGCAAATTTATTTTGCTTATTTGATGATTTTATTGCTTTTTGTGTTGGCCTACGAACAGATAAGCAAACCGGATATATATATATATATATGTATACATGAGGAACCAAATACTATTAGGCTTCCCTAGTGATCCAGTATTGTATATAGTATATATATATATATATATATATATGTATGCATATGAATATTGAATATGTCCGATTCCAGGTAAGCATGTAATGCATGTGAGTAGATGCTTATATATATATATATATATATATATATATATATATATGTATGCATGTATATGACAAAATTCAACATGTGGCCTACCAATAAGCAAATGAATGTTTCATTTCCTTTTCGCTTTGCTTTTTATTGCTTTTTATTGCGCCTCTCCTCAGCATCAACTTGTATTCGAGCAGACTTTTTGATGCAAATCATGTTGTATCATGTTTAACAAGCGTTATTGATTAGCGCATCCATGCCATCGTATCGATAATGTAAATATTATTTTCAATTTTTCTGTTAGAGATTCAACTAATTTTTTTTTTATTGCCATTCAGGCAGAAATGTTTCCAGAATTTTCATAATCAACCACAAAAGTCAACACAAATTGCTTTTGGTTTTCGTTCGTATGGCAAAACCAAATTTCAATTATTATTAGCGGATTCGCTCATCCGAAAGCAAAGCAATTTTGTATAAAACAATGTACAAAACTCGTTCGTATAGCGATTGTGGAAAGGGAACTAAAGTTGTTTTTTTTTTTTTTTTTTATTAATTTTTTGGTAAGCGATGGCATACGAGCAATTATAAAGCGATAACCGAATTCCATTTTTGGGTAAAACTCATAAATTTGTCAACCACACAAGAAAACATATCTACACACTCACAAGCATATACAAGCATAGTCAGAGACGACCATCATGCCTGCGCATACACATACATATGCACATAGACTTTTCTCATATTTTCAGTTTTGCTAAACAATCTAAAAACATATTTTGTGGAAAATTTCATATGATAGAGAAATTTATGCGTATGCTTAACAAAGTGATATAAATTTCGTTTTGATTGTAGTAGTAGTAGCGATGTTATTTTTGGTAACATGTGTGTAGGGGTGTGGCGGTTTCTTTGTTTTTTTTTTTTCTATTTTTAATATTTGGCAACGGTGTTATATTTTTGTTAAACAATTTGATTGCATTGCGTCGTCATGGTTAGCAAAGCTAGTCAGCATTTTTAAATATTTTTGTAATAAAGGAAAAGATTTTATAGAGAAAGGGAAGTATTCTTTTGCACAGAATAAAAAGAAGAAGAAGACGAAGAAGTAAAGAGCGAGTAGAGAGTAAAGAGTACATAGTACATTTACCTTCACGTTTAAAAGGGTGTGGGGATGAGCTTTTTTTACTAAGTTTCATTTACCATATAAAGAATGGGAAACTCCAGCTTCAACTTTGGCCTAACGCTACAAATTGAATCATATCAGAGTAATTATAGGAAGTGTGGTTTGGCTTATAATAGACAATTGCAGTTGCGATCTTTACCTGAGTAAATTTACATAATTTGTGAAGTTTAAATGGTAAGTTTGTTAAGTTGTTGTTGTTTTACTGGCTTAAGCATAAAATTATAGAGCGACGATATTATTTATAGAATCGCTTTGCTGATCTTATCAGTTCACTCGTTAACATTGGCCGATTTTTGAAATGTGATTTAAAAAAAAAAAAAAAAAAAAAATCAAAACGATGTCAACTTTTTTAAAGCAATTTTTCAAAAAATTCTTACGTTTCCCGACATAGTCTTAAAAATTTTTGACTTGTTTTTTCTTTATTTATTTCAAATTGGTTACGAAAACAAATTCCAATGAAAAACTAGAAGAACTACAAACAAACCAAAATTTAATCTTAAGCTGATACTATTATTAATCATCATAATAACAATGTAAAAACTATCTGTCTAGTGCTCATTAATTAATTGCAATACACGCAACATAATAAAACAATTCATTACACATACATTCATTTAAGAGTACATTTTTAGTTTATAACTGTGATTTTAATTGTAATAATAAAATTTGCAAACTAATCAAAGCGGTAGTAATTCCTCTTATAAAGTCTACATAGTCAGCTAAATGGAGTAAACATAAGATAAATCGTGCGGCAAAGAGCAGGTCTCAAAGGAAGACAGCGTCGTAAAGACCGACCCGGAGCATTGATATCGACAATGTTTAAAAGACCAGAAGAGGAAACCCATCCTCGAGTCAGGTCAAATATAAAACCGACCCCAATCACTTCACGTCTCTTGACCAGTGACAGTATCCATCTGTTTTTATATGATGGAAAAACTCTGGCAACATTTTGTGGCAGACCGTGTAAAGCAAAGAAAGGATAACTTCTCTGAACAGACTCAATTCGATCAATGTGATATTGATAAGGTGATCATATAATGCCAGAATATTTGAAAATCGGACGAACAAGCGCAGTTTATAGACGTTTCATTAAATCCTTTAACTCATCTCTTAATAAAGCACAAAATCGACTTGGCCTTGTTAATGGAAAACTCAATGTGAAGATTGTTTTAGTTATAACGGTACAAAGTTAGGGAAGCCAAAGTACAAAAGGAGTGTAACGCCCTTACGTTTTTAAAAAAAGTGAAAAATAATTTTTTTGCAAATCCACCTAAGACTTGTACTTTCATACGTGAGAACGGATGTATCGCTAAATCTTGCCATTGTTTAAACATAAACTCTATCTATAGCAAAATACGAGGTGGTATTATCCTTTAGGTAAATTTGAAGATTCAAGCGAGCATCCATTTTTCGTTATAATAAATAATTTTGAAGACCTGCATACGTTTTCTGTGAATCAAAAGTTTGTTGATATTCATATAGCACGCAACTCCGTTATGCAAAAATGAAATCTTTCGTTAGTGAAACCATTTATTAAAACCATAGCAGGAGAGTGCATTTTCTCTCCTGAAGGAAATATACTGACTAACACTCTCGTATGAGGTATTTTGTCTAGTCCAAGGGGCAAGAAGAGCGCACGTAACATTGCGTAAATGTAATACAATTTATAATCTCCTTATGTTGCTTAGTCTTAATTACGAAAAAACCTACATATATATATATATATATATTTTTCTTTTCTATCCATAGTTTACATTGTGGTTTAGTTATTAGATGAACTTTCTGAACTCTAAACGAAGCCAAGTGGGATTATAACTGAGACTAAGAAGACAGAAAAAATTCTTCTCTTCTTCTTCGCAAGGAAAAAACCAAAGGATATATACTCAGTCACCGATGATTGTTAAGCACCCTTTCATCAATTCATTCTTGGTAGATACAGAATCATAGAAGTATTTGCAATAAATTTCATATACAATTATTTCTCTTTTTGTCGGCAGTTTATTGTTGTTTTATTATTATTGTTGCCGGAGTATTGCAAACTTGCTTATGAAGAACACAAAAGATTTCTTTAAAATATTTTTCTCATTTCCTGATGTTTTTAAGAAAAAAAAATTTATGATTACATGTTGTGGTAAGCGAAGACGTGCTCACATTTCCATGCGCGCATATGTGGAAAGCCTCCAATAATTTCATATTGAAATTCTTGATTTCTTATATATATGGAGAAGCTGGATGATGGGAGGGGGAGGGCGTACTTGTGCTTCGATACATGTATGGCATGCAAAGGCACTGATTGGTTTTAGATGAAAATATCTTTTCAAACTAATTTTCAGACATTAAGGCGTAGAACTATCTTGTGGGCATAAATATACCGATAATTTGATCGAATTTTTTTACAAAACTAATGTTTTACAAATATTTGTACAATGGATGAGATACTTCTTGAAGCATTTTTTAAAAACAAAATTGTGACACGACCTGTCCAGCTAGGAGAATATTTTTTATAGGATCTTTCGGTCTTTAGCAAACAGTAAAACATTATTTAAAACGCCATTAAGGATCCAAAAAAATGGCTTGGGTTTTGGGTACTTTTTTTTTTCTCCCATCAATTGGCTATAAAACCTGTTAAAGTTGACTGGCACTTAAGAAGGGGGAGCACTTGGGTGGCAAGCGTGATGGGAGACACCAATGGGGAAAGGCAGACAGACGTTCCCGCTCATTCCCGATCGGCAAGGCGAAGTAAACTATTACCAGACACAATTCCTAAATGGTCATGACTGCTGCCGAAGTTATCTACGGCGGTGCGTTGTAAATGTATAAACGCGAAGGAGATGTGAACCACGCGCTCTTCAATTGCCCGAAATTCGTGGTGCATAGTCGACATACATGCTTTCCGCATGACACAGTAGACAGAGCTGCCGAAGTTATCTACGCCGGCTCGTTGTAAATGTATAAATGCGGAAGGAGATCTGAGGCACGCCCGAAACTCGTGGCCCCTGGTCGACATAGATGCTTTCCGCATGACACACTAGAGAGCATAGTCGAAAGCCCTAAAGCGTGGAGCACTGCAAACAACTTCGTGACCGAGCTGCTTCAGGAATTAAGACGGCTAGAGAAATAGCGGATGAAGAGAAGAGGTAGTACAAGTGATTCAGGTTCTACCACTTGGAGCGTACTAATTGCAAGTAGCCTCCGCCAAGTAATACCTAACGATGGTCCCGTAGAGGAGAGCGATCGACGAAGTATGTTTGGGGGGATAGATTTATTACGTAGCCAACATGATTAACGGAACCTGTACGCTGCTGCGCCAGGATTATCTTACGAAGATTTCTACAAAACGCCCTTTTGCTTCCACGTTCTAATGGAGAAGAAGTCGAATTTGTTTACACATTGCCATAAAGTGCTTATATTAGTAGAATCGCAATACCCATTCACGCCTGGAAAATGCCCTCTAAAGCTTTTGTCGATTTCTTCAATTATTTCTTAATGGTCTTACTATTTTCCGCAATATAAAGTTCTCACTGAATACTTGCTAAGTAAATTCATTGATTACATCAAGTTTGCAAAATATTAATTATATCTCAAAAATTTTGCACGTTAAGGAGGATGCAATCAATATTCGTGGTAGTTTGATTCATTGAGGGGACCCGTCATGTCAGTAGATAAGTTCGAAAAGATAAATAGGATGAAAAGGCTACAAACATTTCCTTTTCATTACAGGAAAGAATACAAGAAAAGAGGGATAGATAAAGAGAGAGAGAGAGATAGAGAGAGAGAGAGGTAGAGAGAGAAAGAGATATGTATATAAGATATAAAGATCGAAAAAGAGAGGAAGGGAAGGAAGAAGAATTAAAAACAATATTTTCTTTAATGGACGTGAAATAATGTTATCCTTACACAATCGACTATTAAAACCAACAGAGGTTACGGAAAGCGGATAATTTCAATTCGAGTATAAACACATAAGCGACATGCTTTTACAGACGTGCACTCTCTGCAAAGAAATCTTACATTTACACTAATGTATGACTTGTATAAATGCATGCGTGCGTATATACAAATGGATGAAATCACACAAACTAATGCGCATGCAATGCATTGAAAGAAAAGCAAAGGTAAAGGTAAACGTAAGCTTACCGAACGAACGAAAATGTCTATGTACAATATGATGTGTGCGTATGCATATGTATGGTCTTAACCTTTATGTACTTATTCGTATATTGTTATTTGCTTAAGAAATGTAACTCTCATGCATGTCTATAAGTTGATGCTTGTACGTGCTTACATAATAACAAGTATGTATATATATATATATATATAAAGGTAATGGGGAGTATGCGTACCAGTTTATAGAATTTATTGAGGTAGTCCGACTCGGTTAATGTCTTTTTATTTATTTTGTGAAGGTATGGTTTTTTCACTTAGTTACATCATACATATACACGCACATTCTCATACCAACCACATACTCGTACTTACCTTATATAAAGTAAACTTCGAATTTATTTCAATGCATGCAGTGTGTGTTAAACCAAACTTTTGTATGCTTTTAACTCAGTGCTTGTTTTTCAACTTTGTTCTTTTTACATTATTCCCATGCATCATAATGACAACAAACAACATTGTACTATGTGCAGCAAGCAGCACACTTCTCCTTCTAAATACAAATGTGCCGTATAAATGTATTAGTGTCTATGTAACAAAAAAAAAAGAAACTTTCAAAAACAGTGTTACATTCGAGTACATTATAAATGTCAAAGTTACGTATATGTATTGTAAATATTGTGAATGCATAGATGATGCGAGCGTATGTTTGTTTATTTGTTTTATATATTTGTTACATATTTTATTTGTCAAAAGTGTCACCCATTAAAGCCAAAATTTCAAAGAGTATATATATGTACTATATATGTACTTTGGAAAGACAAGCAATGATTAGGAGGATGAGAAGCGAGCGATTAAAGACATACACTTTACGTCTGAGTACGAACAGTAAACGTAAGACATTAAACTAATTGTCGGGTTTTGCTGACACGTGTTACAAATGAGGGTTTGACTAGAGTGCATCATGTCATGTTTGACGAAGAGTGAATGAAAAATTTCAATACCTGAGTGCAATTTTCGTAAATTCATCTTTTCTTTGATTTAATCTTTTTTCATCAACTCGATATTTTTATGAAAATGAAATTTTAATGCATTACAAATACTCTCTGCCTATATATATAGGATGACGCAAAATTTACGCAAGGTTTGCATTAAATAGAGAAGAGGGTTATTTTCTCTTTAATTGCACTTTTTTATTGCATCGCAATACCCAATTATGAGCATAATGAGTAGCGCATAAGGTACATACGCACTCTTTTAGTGAAATTTTCCACAAAAATTTTTCGCATAACTGTGCCTAAATTTTATTGATGCAGCGTCGAATTTCCTCCTTCAATCTCCGTGGGAGGTTGACCGTCTGCTGGCATGGACCTTTAATGTGAAATAAGTCTTTAGAAACGAGTTGCGTGGCATTTTATCTCACTCTCTAGGGTGCCAACCCTGATCACCGAAAACAAAGAGTCCAGAAACAACCAGGGAATGTCTCAGCCACTAATTGAATTGCGCATCCACGGGATATAAGGCATGCAGCGCCTGGCTGGTTGAAGTCAGATATCCTGTACATCAATAGCATTTAATTTATGTAGAAATAAATGTGACAGTCGTTACCCGGCCAGCCTGAGTTTCGAAGAAGTATTGTCCAATGGTGGGTTCAGCTCAAAATCCGCACCAATTAGTGACACGTGAGCATATTTTTTGCGAAATTTTGTCGAAAAACGTATAAATGTATGGGTAAATTTTGGTACACCCTATAAAACGATCTGTGATACGTAGGCGTACTATACATGCTGCAAAGAGGAGCATAAATCTAATAATAACCTGTACGGTCCTGCACTAAACCTTTTTGCAAAACAAGAATTGAGATCAATGTTGAGCACAGATTAACCGGATCGAAAAAATAGTTTATTCGCAAAAATGTAACCAAAAAAAACTACCAGTGTATCCTTCTATAGAAAGACTTTTAGAACTCATTCTATCTCTTCACTCACCCATCCAGTAAGTGTGCATCTACTCTCAACTAGTGAGCTGGATCCACATACATAGTTACGAACTAGCATTAATTTCAAACTCTGGAATTATTTTGGACATGGCTTTTACTCTGCTTCTGACTAAAGCACTAAAAGCAGAAACTAAGCTACAGGTACGTTTTGGTTTGCAGCAACTCTGGACTTTCAATTTAATTAGAAGACATTATTTTTAGTTGGCAGCATTGTTTGGCGTTACCATTACTAAAAAATATTCTACTAAAGGGTTTTTAAAGTTTCCTTTTTTATGTTTTCTGGCAATGATAAAAATAATACAACAAAGTCACAAAAAGTCTTTACATACGATGCCCTTCTCTTCAATTTGTTCAATCAATTAGTAGTTGCCATGCCCTGCATACATTCAGCGTTCAGAAAGATTCACCTTTTATTATATCAATCGACTTAAAAGCATGTTCTGAGTCAATTTGACCATGTCCGTCTGTGCAAACACACAGGATTACATAGCTTTGTAATGAGATTCTGAGAAATTTTGGGCAAAGCAAATCAAAAACATTTGGACTATTATTTATATGGAAAAAGTTTACCATCTTTAATATTGATCGATCGAAAATGATCAAAAAGAATGTGAGAACTTAGATGGGATTTTATTGATATTTGACAGACTATGTTCGGTAGAATTATTCAAATAAAAATAAGCGTTTACATGGCTGCGAGATCTGCTTTTCGGTATTCTATAATGAAACTTTGTACAAAGCATTAGTTTGACCTATAAATGTACTGCGCTACAGAGTATTGTTAAATGTTTTAAGCGGATGTTTTCCTGCTGCATAGATGCTTTTATGACAAATTAATCTTTGGAGTGGATTTGGATGACGAACCACCACGCCTTAGATCCCCTCCCACACAAGGCTTCTTACGATCGTGTGTAAGTGTGCATGACATACATGAATTTTAATATACTATAACACTTTTTTATGATCATGAATAATTAATTAATATTTAATTATCATTTAATTATCATTTATTAATTATCTATTTTATTAATATAATTAAATAATTAATAGCTAAGTTTGCTTATCAATTACTTCAAATACTGAGCTTAATGCGATGCGATTGGCAATCAGAACTATAGTCAGATAAATAGAATAATTGTTCAATACTTGACAGACAATAGTCATATATATATATATATATAAGTCATAAATCCAAAAGAGAAGTTATAAATAGTCATCGTTCGGAGCGATAAGTTAGAATGAATTGTGAATTATTAAGTGCCTGCCAGCTACCGCCAACAAATATGAGCGCATCGATACTCTAATCGGGAAAGGATATACTTGACTTGGTCGACTGACTCCGAATCCTGATGAAATCCTATCAGACCAAGCAGAATCTAGGCGAATTCACATAGCTTTCAATCATTTTAGAAACGAAAGTAACGCCTAAGGCTTTCCATCGTATTTGCAAAGATGATAGATCAATACGTGTAAGCCTGTATGCATATGGGTCCCAACTCCAAACCAATATACGAAGAGCAGATAGTAAAAATTTTGTTTTCGTACCGACTTTACTAAATCGATGTGTGATTTTTAAGTAAGGTTCGTCAGAACACCCTCAGACCAGTTGCGTTGCGTTAATCTTGAAGGCACTGCGTTTATTAAAATTCAACGAAGGCGGCTTTGAGCGGAGATACCTATTTATTATTTCCACTGAAATATTGAATGCAACTCTGGAGAGCAAAATTGATTTACGACGAGGAACTACAGATACTTCAGAGTCAGTAAAATCCGTAAAATACGGCGATCGATCTCCCTTGTTGGCATATGCCCTTCTTAGATGAAGATAACTGCTTACGTTTGGAAGATGAGGGAGGCGATCTCGTACACGTGAAAGTTATGGTACGCTTCTCTGTTGATTTTTGTACCATACCTTTTCGATTGGAAATTTTTAACTTGCAACAGAGTACCTTTCAATGTTCAAAGGACAGTTAAAGTTTTTCATCTCTTTTTCTCCTTACGCCACTACGGTTCCCTGATTGTGTATTCACACGTTTTACGTGGTTTCTAGCGACTTGTTTTTTTCTTTTTCCTCTTCCTTCACATTTTCTTTATATATATATATAGGTTTTTTTATTCTTTTTTAAATAAAATTTGTTACCACAAGTATTAGTGTGAACAGGCGATGAATAGCAAAGAGATGAATAAAAGAAGGAATCAAAAAAACAAAAAAAAAAAAAAAGAAACAGAAACTTTTCTAATTTTCTGCAGCAACACGTAGCAGTGCAGTGATGGTAGTTCGTGTAACTCTTAAGTATTTTATTACCACCATCTTGGGAGCAATTCATAGATTGCGTAAAATTTAAGTAAGCGGCATTCTGGCAGGGTAGGAGGGTAATAAGTTTTCATTACGCAATTTATATGAACAAAGACTGGTAATGAATGCTGATGAGAAAAGTGATAAAAGGACTGTTGAAGAGTGATTATTTCCTTATTTTTTAGGAGGACGAAGAAAGCCGAAGAAGCACAAGGAAAAATAGAGCAAACATGACGAGTGATATGCAAACAAATAAATAGAAATAGCAATAAATAAATTAAAAAGCAATTTTTTTCTTTTTAAACAAATGTTAATTTACCAAGAAAAGAAAATGCAGAGGAAACAGGAAGACTTATGTCTATGACGTGAGAAATATTAGATGGATGTGCGGTACCTTGCTCGAGACGGTGTGTAGATATATTTAATTCGCCGATGTTGTGTAGGAAGCCAAACACTACAAAAACGAGAAATATTTCTGTACGCACTGAAGCATATTTTGAATCTGAGTGTACTTCGGTCATCCTGTAATGATACCCCGTGGCGTCGTACCCATTCGATGGCTTTTGAGTTGAGAACACAAACTCTATGAAGCCATCCAACAACGTTTGCGGAAAGTGAAAATGGGTAGACAACTAAAAAAAACAGTTTTACATTTGTTTAAAAAAATTTGCTACAATTTGCAATACGACCTCAAGCAAGGCGATCAGACATCATGCACAGGTTTGCTGCTAAAGATTCCTCGTCGATGAGTAAAGTGTTTCGTAAGGTAAATGTGGAAAATTTCAGACTTCCATCTTTTATCATTTCTGAGTAACGAGCGAAACCCAATAACTTTTTGTTAAGGAGAATTGGATTGCGTTCAGTTTACATTCCACTGCGAGCTTCTGTTCACCCATTTGGTTTCTTTTCAATACCAGCCTGCGTGCAGAAACTTCCAATGTTTCTACCAAATTGAAAGTCGATACCAGGAGAATGCCAAGAACCCAACCACACAGACACATAGACACACAGACGCACGGACGGACGGACAGTTCACAATTTCATGCTGATTTATAGCGTCTCGAAAGTTTCCTTTTGGGCTTTACATAGATTATGAAAAAAATGCCCCCATACTTCAATGGTGGGCACAGAAAGGACTATTGAATCCGAATCGAATGATTCTTTGGTATCCACCATCATCTTAAAGATCTAATGGGAAGAAAATGAGATTTTGATAGTTTATAAGCCTAGGTGAACGTAGCTGAGTTTTTTTTCCAAGTTTTTCGGTACTGTGGGGTTTTACTCATTATCGTCGTATTGTTGCAGTTTCCGAATAAATCGAAATAAAGTTTGAAAAGAATATGTTCCATGCTTTGGTGATAATGAGGCGTGCGTCCTTAAACCGTAATTAGGAACCAAATATGCATCACGTAAGTAAAAAGAATGTGCACCTGTGTAGATAGAGAAGGGATAGAGAAGATCACAATGAATATATTTATCTATCTATTATCGTGGGCGTATGATTGATTTTAGGTTATTTGGTCGGTTGCATACATCATCAACTGTTTTACGTTCAATGAAATGCATCAGAAATTTTGTTATGCTTGCCTACCAAAATGAAAAATTTTATTCTCTCGCATCCATTTGAATAAAACGCATTATAAACTAATGTTTGCATATGCATCCAAATGCGATGGAATGTAATTGTCAAGGCATTTAGTTAATTATGCATGCAACCGAAATCCATAAAAATTTGCATAAATTTGTAGGTTTTATATAAATTTATATTTAAAACAAAAAAACAAAAAAACAAAAAAAACAACAACATTATAATGTGACAAAAGAAGAAAATTGACATTTTATGCATGTGTGTAAAGCAAGATTACGTTTAAAATAATAAATTGAAGAACAAAGTTTGTGGCGTTTTTTGTGAAATAAAAATGCGCGAACACGAAAACTTTCTTATTGATCTGTTAAAATTATCTCTCGAACGTTTAGCACAATCTATGAAGGGGCTGAAATAAATTAACAGTCGAATTCAACTAATTCTTAGAAATTTTATATCTTATGAAAAGTATTTTTAATGGCTTGCAAGAGGCAAGATCGCCAAACTCGTTTTGGTCCTCGCATATAGGCCTAAGTTGTTATCTTTAGGTGTTTACTTTACGTACATTTTAAGCGGAAATAGGAACGACGTGACATGGGAAATATGTCAGCTGACTTCTTCTTCTTCACTCTGCCTCTGTGGAGAAAAAGACTGCACACCCTCTGCCTTCTGGCTTACCCCGTTCTAATAACAACATCGAAGGCACACAGAAGAGTTCGTAACCGTCCGCGATATGCCCGTAGGGGAACTGATTAGGCAGAGCTTATACAGTTGACCGTCCACAATGTCTGACGAAGTATATTCCAAGTTGTGGAACTAAACGATTAATCATAGTTCTGTAGATATTCTAGGAAAGCTACTAATAAAGGAAATGTTTGCAATGGACAATGGGATTATTTTATTAGATTCGCTTGGAGTATAGTTACCAAAGGTAAGGTCTGCCATTGAAGCGTACCCTGGCTGTTGAAATTAGAAAAATCAATTTTCCTAACAAGCTAAAGAAACAACAAACAAACAATAGAACATGTATATAAACACATAGGAGAAAAAAAAGAAAAAACAAAATATGTACACATCCACAGCAGGGGCATACCCGCAATAAATCCGAGTTGGGAGTGAACCCTTAAGCCGCTGCGAACATGCAAAAACTTGATAACCGATAAAATATTTACTTCATATGCTGTACTTCAACACTAGAAATTATTTTAGATACAAGCGCGTATACTTAGGAGACTTGAGACTTATTTGATAGAAGTTAACGAATCCAATATTGAGATTACATGAATTAATATAATAAAGTTTTTGCAAAGGACACTAAAGGGGTAAAATAGGTCGCAAGTATACCTTCATTGAGCAAGTTTAATGAAAATAAATGGAAACTTGGGAAAGAAAAATCATATATCCAATGAATCGAAATGTCTTATGAACATACTGATGCACCATAGCACATGGCACCGCCATGGTGACGAGATTAAGACAGGATCTCCTCTCCGATTCGACTCTATTGAATCGATGAGGTAACTACGGCAACGCGAAGAAAACAGTTCGGTACCTTCGGTACTTCTTTTATTATAATATATTTAAAAATTTTCAAAAATATTACATCTTTTTATCTTTTTTCTTTTGTTAATATGAATAATGCAGTATTTATTAAAAGTCGGACGGACGGATTACGACACCGTATTAAGTTGGTGAAAGGTGGGTTAACGGTTTTTAGATTTTCTTTTAACGCTAAACCTACCGACATTTCATGTATACCATACGACCGAAAAGTATACCATACGACCGAAAAGTATACCATACGACCGAAAAGTATACTACCTCACGCAGCTGGCGATTGTCGAAAAACACTTAAGATATTGGTGACTTGAAAATTTTCTTAGTCAGTCCATGGCTGTGGCCATTCGCTTTAAAAATTGTCTGTCATGCTCGTTAACGAGGTATCTTCGAGAACACGCAGAGGTAACCAGAAGTGCTCTTCGCAGGAGTCAACTGTGTATGACATGTATTCTTCATACATGAACACATTTTATGCCTAAATCAATTTTCATATATTTTTCAGTTTCTTTCAGTTTTCCATACGCATCCCTATCGAGTCTTTCATTTTATGGCACTTTATGAAGTTTATTTAAATTTTTCTTGATTATCGTTGATGTTGTTTTTATCTCGAACTATGCGTTGTTGAAAAAACACAATGCATAGAATTGCTGACCGCAGGCTTATGTGTTTGTGTATGCTGTGCTATTGTAGATTTGTCCACAGTATTTGCAGCTCTTGCATATACAACTATGTCATGTTTATGCCTGTAGTGGTTTATGTGTTTTATAGATCATGTGGTCATCCAAACATAAATGAGAATAAGTTGTTTTTGCAAAAATATCATAAACAAATATTTCAATTTTCCTTTTTTGTTACATTTGCAAAATAAAAAAAAAACAAAAATTTAATAAATGATTTGTGGTTTTAAGTGTTTTATTTTGAAATTCACGCCTAAAGAGTCTTAAGCCATGAAACGAATTTTTGACATTAACTTTCTTTTCCTCTAATTCGATAAATGCCGAACGTATCTGTTCATTGATAGGCTCCACTTTTGATGTGAAACTATTTGTACCGTTAGTACCTACGTTACCTGAATCCTTATACTTTACTTACCCTAAATTTCAAAACTAAATCTCTACTAATAATCCTATCTCTTAGAGTTTTACTCTCAGTTCACTGTTTCATTTTATCTTTCCATCTCAAGAGCATTAGTAATACGCTGCAGGATCAATGGACGAATATATAAACCGGGAAAATCGTATCTTGATCGAAAGTCATTTCTTTGAACAAAACCTATTTGTATAATGCTGTTTCGATCTCATTTGTTGGATACATACTTACCGGGGTAATTACTTGTCACTATGTCTGCACATAAAGCTTCAAGGGCACTTAGTGTTTGGAAATCAAAAATAAATTTTTTTTTTCTTAATGAAAAACTTTTAACGCAGCAGCTCTTTGCTCATTTCCTATTTCTTCCTTACTCCGCCTGCAATCATTGCTCATAATCTAATTATCCTAAATGAAAAATAAAAATGATTCTGAATGAGAAGAGCTGACGTTAGTAAGTTTTTGTAAGGAAATTACGCGGCCAGAAAAAAATTACAATTTCTGAGATGCGAAAGTAAAGCAAGATTATATAGTGGAGGACTAGTGTAGGAATCTTACCTATCCCTGCCTATGTGAATAGGAAAAATGCCTGATTAATCACCACGCAGCAATGCACAGAAATAAACGATTTTATAATTGCATTAAATACTCAGGTATATGCACCACTTATATATATATATGTATATATATATATAATGAAAGCAGTCTTAAGCAGTTTTTAAGAACTTTGTAGTAAAAGTATGAATATAGTCGCAAAAAAGAAATGACAAAAAATTGTTATAAATTACATGTCTCTCGTAATGACGTCCTGATACACGTATGTGGATCAGTTAACAATAGAACACACAAAAAAAGAAAAAACAAAAAAAACAAGTAATAGGCATATAAACACCAGAACAACAAGAAATCGGACAAGGACAAAACAGAAAAAAAAAGGACACAATAAGCTGTAGTTAGAGGACGTGGAAAGACTAAAAAAAAAAAAAGAGCGAAAAGGGAAAACAGAAAAAGTAAATAACCGGAGATCCAACCTCAATAATAGAAATCCGAACATGTGCAATGCGTGATTGTTCTTGTTGTTGTTGTGTATGTGTATCGAATTTAAAGAGCCCGAAATGAGAACACAACGTAATGAAGAAACATGATGTACAAGAAACGTACGTAAGCACATAACACATGCGATACATGTATACATTCAGGAATAATTACAGCATCAAAGCGATACAAATGATAACAAACTTCCATTGCGTGTGTGTTTTGTTTTTGTTGTGTTTTTGCGTTTCTTCTCTTAAGGTGTTTGTTGTTGTTTGTTCAACCAGAACGCCAGAAAATAAGATAAATGGAGAAAAGCTTTCTTCCATTCATTGAATATTTGAGAACAAGTAGGAATTAAATGAAAGTGATTCTCAGTTACAGTAGAAGGGATAGAAAGCAAGTAAACATAAAACCCTATCTATCCTCAATACAAGCGTAAACTTTATAATAGTTCAGCTTATTCATATTATTCACATTAAGAGACACATTTTACATATATATAGAAGCAAGTCTTGTTTGCATTTCCTACTTACGGTTACTGCTCTACTAAGTCGAAGAAACGTACATTTAATAACTTCCGGTGATGCAACATTGCTTTCGGGGATTAAATGTGTGCCTGTGTCAGTTTGTATGTTAATTGAAATATATACATATATATCTCATTTTGTGTGTTTATATCGATCGCCGAAAGCTAATATAATAAATAATTATATGAGCTCGCCTTAGTTTTCACTTTCTCTTGCTACCGCCGCAGTCGCATTAATTATAAACATATATTATACAGCAAACGCTATATGATATAAGGAAGTTACCCATTTAGTTGCATATTGGCGAGAAGCCTTAATCAGCCGGATTTCCTAAAACCATTGGTAAATTAATGAGTGAATTAGAGTAGCCCTCAGCCTTGCAAGGCAATCGTGAAGAAGAGACTAAAATACTAGAAGGGAGAGGTGGTATGGTTCAAACCTTCCCCTCTGGGCAGGGCGAGGGCTACTAAGCAGCCCTATTTATTTATTGCCACCGTATTTGAGGATATCACAGCCGCGATATACCGCACCCAAGTAGTCAGGCCTCACACATCGATTAAACCAATGTTGTATACCCCCTTTTCAACCGAAGTATCTTGCATGGTATATACAGGTATAAACTTTCCCCCGAAAGATCCTGGCAAGCACAAATTTTAAGGATCGTGTTTACCGACACAGGCAACCCTACTCGCCTAAGCAGGTATACTTGACGTTGAGCGAGGGGACAACCTGAGCGCTCATGAATTCCATAGTTTTATTATGTTTTAGAATTGTCGGCATTACCGTGCGATTATGTTCGCACTTCGGATCACCTACACCTCGTGGGAAGCCACCCAACTACTTTGCCTCTTGGATTTATTGTACAAGAAGAAGATATTAGCCCAGCATACGCCAGACACCTTACCACACTTCAGATTTGTAGCCCCCTCAATAACCATGTGGTTATTTCCTGGAACTCCACTGAAGCTGGCTACGCGGTGAGAAAGTCTGCGAACAGACGACATCAAACGCTCTCGATACTTGTCCAAGGGAAGGACCCCCCTTTGCTGGGGTAAACCAATTTAGTTACATGAATACCTTGCTAGACCCGCTTTTAACGGGTTTCACCCGCTAATTCCGTTCCCCCTCTTTTTTTTGTAATTGAATGAAATATGTGTAGCTTGCCACCAAAATATCAGACAAAGAACCGATAGTTGTTATTGCTACAGACGAGGACCGATTCAAAAAACATCTCTATTTCTGAAGATGCCGAACTTAACAAGGAGACTGATCATGCTATTAATATCACAAATGCGCGTTTGTCAAGCCCAAAAGTACTTCTGACCAGCGTACGAATTTGAATCGATATATCGGCGCTCACGTGTCGGGCCGGCCTCCACTCATTGCAAAATGAAATTGCAATGATAGTACGAACTGCAAAAGCCTCATTAAGTGTTACATTTGCAATGCTAGCATTAGTAGCTTGTATAGAGTACCGATGGCATAGATATAAATTTCCATATCTTCCCGGTGTTGTTAAAATGACATTTTATGCTTGCATTGCATTAACTCGAAATTGAGGTTAACTTCTCGTTTGCATTCCTTCATTCTTTTCGAACCTATAACAAAGATGTATGTTCAACTTTAACCTCTTGACGCCCTTGGTCACATAAATATATATATATATATATATATATATATATATATATATGTATGCTTCGTATTATTAAATTACTATCATTAGTCTGTTGCTATCACCAAAAAAAAGGAACAAAAACTTGATAATAAATTATTCACAACAAAATCTCCCAACAACAAGAAAAATACAGATCTTATAAAGGTGTTTACGGTACACAAATATAAATACAAAGATGAAAATATTGTTAAACGAAACTGTTCCTCAAGAGATTAAACTTAAATATTAAGTGTAAAGGAGACTAATGCAAAAGTTGTCTTTTAGGACAACGCAGCAAAAGTTTTTTATGAAAAGTTATGCTCGCATACATGAAATCCTGAAAATTATATAATAATAACTTTAAAGAAGTAACTTAACTAAAATAATTTTAGTTTATAAGATAAGCAAAGGAAAGTAATGTAAAATATTGATTAAATAAAAACTTGCTACTTAAAGAACACATTAACACTTACTATTAACAATTGTCAACAATTTAGAATAGTGTTGGCCTACATTTTTTATTTACAACACGTAAAATGGCCTGGATTTCCTGACAGACATGTTCTTCGCTTAGTTGCGAACTTATTTTACTCTTAAGCATAAAACGAATTTAACAAGTTTTAGAAATAAAATTAAACATTAAGGTAAAGAGCATTCAATTAAGCAAATCTACACGTGCAACATTTCTTACTGCGGATACGTGTGGTCGGTTGTCCCGAGAGAACGGGGATTATAAAGATATTTTCTTATTCTTTTTTTTAATTTCCTTATAATTAATTACCACATATTCACATATCTAAGGCATTCCTTCACTTACCTGCAAAGATAAATAAAAAGGTAAAAGTTAGTAAAAGCTAGTAAGTGGTAGAAGGGAGCAAAATTAATATATGTACAATATTAGGTGTGAAATTAAATTCAATGCCATATTTAAAAGAGGATGCAGTTTGCATTGCATCGTAATGAATAAAACTACAGGCACTACTCCAAGTTAATGTCTTAGGTTGTGATATATGGGACACTGCCGTAGTGCATGCAATATATGTCTTTTTTATACCCATCACCCAAGGATGAGGAATATATTCATTTTGTCAAAACGCAAAATGAGGCATCAAAGACTCCACAAGGTGTCTAAATCGATTTAAACAAGGCCTTCTGTCCGCCTATGTGTCTGTCCGTCTGTACAATGTCCTTTGTAAACTATCGATTTAAAATTTGGCAGAAACATTGAAAGTTCTTGCACGCAGATTGGTATTGAAAATGAGTCAAATCGGACGAAAGACGAGCCCACAGCACCACGTCAACTGTTTTGTTGTTTTTCAAAAAGAATAAAAAATTTGTGTTTTGCTCATTACTCATAAACCATAGCGGATAAACGTACAAAAATTTGAATGCATACTTTATGGGCAATGTCGCAGACCCTATACAAAAATGGAAATAATTGATCACGCCTATCCAATATTATAGTGTATAACAATTTAATATGTTTTTATAATGCGCAGAAACAACCAGCTTCAAAAAGCTCATGAAGTAAATAAATTCTTGGCCAGTTTTAAATTTCGGATGCACTTAACAATGTCCGTCTGCCCAGCTGTCTGCCAGACCAAACTTGTTGTATTTGTGGCAAACATTCTCCCTTTAACGAAAATGGAGATATCGCCTATAAGTTTGCAAAAGATTTTGGACACCCCTACTAGGCCCTACACGCCCAACGCAATAAAAATTTGTATTTTGAAAATAGAAAAGATTAGTCGTGCCCACTCCATATTACAGAGTATAAAAATTGAGTTCTTTTATTTTTTTTGAATATTTTTTGAATATTTTTTGGTGTAACAATGATTAATGATGGGTGTAAAGTATTCGGCCACGATCGAATATAGTTTCCTTACTTGTTTAAATTAACGATGATGGGTACAGAAGATTTGGTCACAACCGAATGTAATTTTCTTATTTCCATATTGAGAAAAGAAAACAAGTTGAGACCGTTCTTCTTCTTCTTCTTCTTCTTCTGCTATTCAGCTTCAAATCAACAACGGAACGTTCGCTAAGACCCACAATAAAAACACATTATACAAATTATAGACAGCAAATGTATCGGATATATGGCTTGTAATAAAATTGGAAATCCATGGATGTCAGGCAACAACAACAAAATAAATGTTCGCAAAGTTGTGTTGAAAGTTTATGTATATGACGGCTCTGGCGATATTTAATTTGCGTAAACAAATGTTTATGAAAATTGGGTTAAATTTGTGTGAAACGTTCAAATTAAATGTGCACGAGCGCGTCCGACCGTTGTTCTAACTAAGTTAAATAAACTTATGCAATTAAATAAAAGCGTTGACGTTAACTGCTTTCACGAACAAAAGGTGCATACGCACACAAACTATAATTAATTAAAGCGTTTCTTCTATTTACATTTTCAATATTATTATGTTTATTATTAATTGATTTAGTTACAGCACCTTAACTAATTGAATATTTTAATTAAAACATAAATTTTAATCCGAAAAGAAAAAACAGACGAATGAATTAATATCATTAATAACTGCATTTGATTATTCAAACCAACAAACATAAGTAGATGTACATCACTATTACAATTTCATTCATACATTGTCGCATTCATACCTTAGCAACACGCACAGAAACGTCATATAAAAAGTAATTAGATTGAATTCATTAACGCAAAAAATAAAAAACTTTACATAATTCAACGCAAAAAAGCAATTTTTTTTTTTTTTTTTTTTTTTTTTTAAATAGAAATTATTTCGAATGCATGTATGTGCGACTCAAGGGGCTGAAATTAGACATATTAGTTTATTTTCTCTCTTCTTTATCCGCAATATTTTGTTCGTGTGATTGCATTTTTAGATTTTATGAACAAAAAAAAAAAGAAGAAATAATTGCCATAATGGAAATGTGAATGGAATGGAACGGACTTGCGACGTTGAAATTTTTTGATTTGGCGCATCCGAATTTCGAATTTGATTATTGTCCTATAGTCGGAATATGTGAAAATACCAAATATCAGAAATTTCTGGAAAGCCGTTTAATTTCTTTTTATATAAATTCATTACGTGTCCATTAAAATATTTTCCGCTTTCTAACTTGGACGGAGGAGGCTTCCAAATCCAATCATATCGTAATCTTAACTAATTAACAGAACTCTGTTAGAGTGTTTACAGAGCTCTGTGAAGCAAGATGTTAGGTGCCATTGCTAGTTTCATGTGTATGTTCATACTCTTAACAAAATTTCGCTCGGACCTACTTTTCAGCTAAGTAATGGTTGTGAATAGTGAACAGTGAATATAGCCGAACAATTGCAACACTAGGGAGGAAATTTATACAAAAACCAACAATGGGACATGATCAGTATACAATTGTAAATAAGGAACATAACGAGACAAGAAGCAGAGGAAGCCAACATGGGAGCATTGGAGTAAAATGGCAAAGCCTACGTTAAAAGCTAAAGGGTTACAAAGACACCGTCTTTTTCATCATTTTTTGCGCATGGTCACCGCAGACAAGTACTGTAATCAATTCACCCAAATCATTTTTAATATCCAAGTAGTTTTAAATATATCGTAAGTCATTTTTTTTTTTCTAAATATAAGGAAACAATTGCATTGCCCTGCACTTTCAATATTCTATTGCAAGTTATGTAAGCTTTAAATTTCATAAGACAACTTCGATGTTGGAGACCCATAATTTTATATATTTACTTTTGATACATATTTCATAATAGTTGCGACGAACGCCGAACGCCAAAGAACCGTTAAAGTTAATTGAGCCTCCAGCCTTTGATAATGTATGTAAAGAACTTATCAAAATGCAGATGAAACGACTACAAACATGAAAACACAATTACGAGCAGTGTTTACATGTGCGTGTTTGCGCTTCAAACAAACTGTTAATATCTGTAAAGGGTTAAAAGGATTTTAGCCGACTTGTTTTTCCTTTTTTTGTGAAAATTTTTGTTATCCTGTTTGAAAAAAAATCATCGACGTTTTTTTTTTGCTTTGGTGCCAGCAATTTGTATTTACTATTGAAACTTGAATAATGGTGTCAGTGGGTGTGTTGGTCTTTACAACTTTTCCAACTTTTACTGCCTATAAGTAAGGTTCCGCAACATATTAAATTGTAGAAGTTTTAATATAAATTTAATTTATATGAAATTGCATTGAAACCCAAACAACAAAACACAAATATTTAGCAATTTAAGTTAAGCTGTTTACACTTTTAATAAATGTGACGCAGATGTAACCATGTATTATATATAAAGATCTATAAAAAGTATTGCGCCATTGGCTCACGGGGTAACATTACCTCACAATAGTGTCTTAAATTTCGTCTTGTTGGCGTCACAGAAGGTTATTTTACACTTTAGCAAGTAAAAGTAAATTTTTTTTTATTTTTAATTTTATTTCTGTGAAGGCAAGGCATCAACTATCATAGGCATTCATTGCTACCAAACGACACAATAGACGGAAGTCTGCACTCTCTTTAACTACAGCGATTTTACCAATGGTTCTAAAGAATAAACGAACTTGCGATCAAAAGACTAGTGTATATATTATAGCGCATCGACAATGCTTCCATGTAACTTTATTGACTTCTACAGAAAATTGAAAAAAATTTACATGCGAGATTTTAAGTGTGTATATTTTATATCCCATCGGCAATGCTTCCATGTAATTTTATTGATTTCTACGGAAAATTGAAAAAAACTTACATGCGAGATTTTAAGTGCGTATATTTTATAGCGCATAGACAATACTTCCATGTAACTTTATTGATTTTTATCGAAAATTGAAAAAAAATTACATGCGAGATTTTAAGTGTGTATATTTTATATCCCATCGGCAATGCTTCCATGTAATTTTATTGATTTCTACTGAAAATTGAAAAAAACTTACATGCGAGATTTTAAGTGTGTATATTTTATAGCGCATAAACAATGCTTCCATGCAACTTAATTGATTTTTATCGAAAATTGAAAGAAACTTTTATGGGAGATTTTAATATCTTGCGTCGAATATTCCAATAAGTCTTCATCACTTTCTCGAAGAGACGGCCTTCCCTCGTCTGCCCACAATTGTCTAGCTGCGAGAACTCTATGTCATGGTACTATCTTTAAGCCTTACGCAACATTCTGTGTTACACAATCATTACTGAATTCAACGGAACGCTTTCTCTCTATATGTTCCGTAGCTGGTTTTCAAAAGGATGACTGTAGAATAGCGCATGTCCTGTTAAAAGAAGCATGATTTCAAAGAGTTGTGCTCTCTAACTATGTAAGAGATTTCAAGAATGATCTAAAAATTTAGAATACTTTTAAATTTTTTGACATGCGAAGAAACTCACTAGTTAAGTTTTCTGTGTCTTCCGATTGCTCTGCTATAAAGCGTGGCTATAGAAAATAACACTTCAGTTCCGTAACAACAATTGTTTCCAAAGAACAAGTTGAGCAGACTATAAAGCTCAATGAAGCAATCTAAGAAGAACGATAAGAATTGACCAAGTAAAGAAATCATATTAACCGACCAGATAAGAATCTGGTCTACCAGATCGATTTTCGGGTCTATGCCGTCTGAAAATTGATAAGTATTTAGGGGATGTTTATATCAGAGGGTAGGATTTTGTCCCTATCCAAACCGTCATAACTGGTACTCCAGTTTTATAATAGGCCTCTCAAATCCAGCACATTCTTGCAACCCGGTGCATACGCACCTGAATTCGTCGTCACTCTTTACTTCTTGCTAAGCAAATGATTTATATTAACGTTGATCTCCCCTCTCTGTAGACTGCAATTTTTTCTTTTTACATTCGCTTTCGCTCATTATTTTCGTTTGGAATTGCTTCGTAATCGGTCTACATGACAAGTGTGGCGTATCCATTGTTCCTGCATACAATAACGTTGTATTTTTTAAAGAATCCAGCATTGCCTGTTTTTTCTTGGCTTAAATTTCACACATCATTACGTAATTTATTTAAAAAAAAAAATTTGCAAACTATCGATGAGTCATCACTTTCGTACATTTCGTAGGAACTGAAGCACTGCTCAACTAATGCTTGTCTCATCGATACCGCAGTGAGAACAGTGGAGAAGCGGCAAACGGAAAGACTTGAATTTCGTGACTAAATCGTATTCCAGTTGAATGCATCCAACATACCACGAGTCGGTTTTTTGCCTATGGAGGGATTAATGAGTAACATATAAAAAAAACGACCTTCGGTTGCCTTTTCGTGCTTTTACTCCCAATTAAGGCTACGGTCTAAACAGGGCTTTCTCTTGTATACTTTGAGCAAAGAAAAAATTCTAACCGCGAACGACCTTTATTTGACATA
This sequence comes from Glossina fuscipes, assembly GCF_014805625.2. NCBI lineage: Eukaryota > Metazoa > Arthropoda > Insecta > Diptera > Glossinidae > Glossina > Glossina fuscipes. Next base: position 962,846 of record NW_023998491.1, on the reverse strand, counting down.
AATTACGACATTTTTGTTGTTGAGAAAATATTTTTATTTTGCGATAAGTGTTGATAATATGACTGCTTATTTTTGCGAGCCGATCAAATAATAAAAAATACAGCTTCATATATTCTTCTACAGGTGCTACTAGATATCTAGTAGTAGCCAAGTGGCATGATCGAAATTTTTTACACTGAGCTTTGAAGTAGGTATTTACACAAAGTTCAGATCATTGGATACTATTATTAGTGACTGCGGGTCATTAAACTCACGACTTAACATATTGAGGATTTTAAAGCACAGCAAAAAAGATCGTTGGTTGGTCTTATTATGTGATGGCCATTGTCAATTATTTTTTAATCATAAAACGAGGAATCGTTATTTTGTTAAAATACTCATGGGTTTGGGAAATCCCGACCACTTTAGAACTTGATCTTCAACCTTTGGGGGACAAGAGCAGCGATCATACGTTCGAATCTCAATGCGATAGACCATACTTTATACTGTTTACCTCACCTTTACTGCCTCAATTTCTGACTGAATTTTTTTATTAGAATCTTATACACTTTGACTTCAGTTCGCTTGTTAGTAATTTAAGTTTAAGAATATCCTAAAACTCCGTTGAAACGGAAACTGTTAGCTTTGCTATATGATGATGATATTCTTTAGTATAGTGTAATTTAAGTTTTTAGCCTTAAGAGTATTGCTTAATATGATGATATGAAGAAATATTACGCCACGTCCACCCATCAATCAATCATTCCCTGAATTATGATAATAAATTTAAAAGAAAATGTGAGAGTAGAAAACTATCAATTGAATGGTCTCGAAGCGATTTCAATCTCTCTTCTCCTCTCTTTCTCTTTCTTTCTTTTAGGTTGGGATTTATGATTATTGTGTAGAAGAGAACAATAAACTGAAATAATTAAAAATTTCTTTTACAAACAATCGACCAGTAATCGAATGAAACTGCAACCATCAACCTTTTAATGTCTTTCAATAATTTTAATTTAATTCTGAGAGAAGTACGTCGCAATTTTTTAATCGCAGACTGGAGACACTTTACAGTGATCATAATACGTTGCAAAGTTGGGAGAATATTATTGAGCAAAATATTTCACATTTGAATTCACGCTACTGTGAGTAAGGCATCACAAAGTCGTATGTGTAAGCCGTTGTATTTCGTGTACATATATCCGATTAGTCTATGAAACACTTTTCCTCATCCTGGTTTCCTTTTTCACACAGAAGCATAAGTTTTCATTACAATTACATGCCAGTGTATGTTTGCGGTAAATAAAATATGAGAGGCGAGAGAGTCTTTTTATGTATAAAGTATTATTGTCTTGTTTCTGTTATCTCGCACTTCAGACCCTCTCTCTTCATTCTTTTTCCATGAGTTTCTGCAATCCATGTGGTATGTAATGATTGACGTAAATGGACTTTAAACGTAAACTTTTAAGGCTATGTTTTAAGCACATGCCATTGTGTACGAGTTGGTAGATATCTATGTGGTAAATATGTTAAAAATATATACAAATACGTATATAAATGTGTGCGTAAACCACACTATCATGCATTGTTAGGGAAAACGCAAGAAAAGTTTTTTTTTTTTTTTTTTTTTTTTGTGCATCTGTGTGAGTGTGTCTGTCTATTGCACAGGCATCCGTCACTTTTTGTTGACGTATGCAAATATATACCTTAAAGTAAGTTTATTATATGTTAACGTATTGCACACTCAGTCGTAATTCTCTTCATTGCATTAAAGCATACATTTATTTAGTTAACGCTTGAGATCTACTCTTAAAAATATTTCAGTTGCATGTGGTAGATAAAGTACATAGTTTATTTTTATTTTCAAAAAAATGTTATTCAAAAAATTGAAACTATTTTAAATTGAGGCAAACCGTTTTTTTTCTGCTTAATTGATATGAGAATTTTCACTTCCACAAAGTGGATGTATGGAGAAAAATTTTGATCGTAAGCCCTTATTTAATTAATCTGATTGTCATACTAGGCAAGCAATGATTATTTCCTAGTTCTCGGAAAATTCCTGATCTAGGCTTTAGGATCGGGGTTTTCAGCAGAAGCAATTCTTTATCTAATACTCGAGGCCTTTCTGGATAACCCTACTGCTTTCATATAACGATCATAACGACGATGTGGTTCTTTGTGGTTCCTTCAAGGTGTGTACCAACTCGATTTTGTATTTGTCGTCGTTGATAGGTTTTCATAACGATTCACATTCTGCGCAGAGAAAAAAAAAAGTAAAAGAGAATAATAAAATGCTTCAACTTAATTATCAACTGTCATAAAATCCTATTCCTTTGAACTTTTCAAAACTTTAACTTTAACTTATTAGAATTACTTTCACATACTAAACGAGCGTATTTTGAAAAGGTTTTTCAACTTTTAAATATTTACTTGAAATTCAAAAAATTCAATTAAAAGAGAGTGGTATGAATGAAACTTTCGTAATAACAAAGTTGAAAAATAAATAATACATGAAAACATAAAGAAACGAATATCATTTACATTGCATCACCAAAAATTTCTTCTTTCAGACTCTTTTCGTTTATTTAGAAACAATGCAACAAGTCTTTAATATAAACAATGTGCAGTGAATATAATAATAATACACAAAAAAAAAAAAAAAAAAAAAATAAAAAAGAAAATCGAAATAATAAAAGTTTGAAAAATTGGGTGGAAAAAAATCAAAGTGAACAAGATTTTATTTGTAACTTTTACTTACAACTTATTTCTCAGTTTACTTCTTCGTATGAGAAAGTTTTATATTACGAATAGGGTTTATATTTTGTAAAAACAACTAACTAAATATAATTGCTTTGAAATTCTGTTCAAATTCAATAAGGAACAAAAAACATATTTCTTGTCTATTTCGGGTCGGAAAATACATTGTTGAGAAGAGTGTTTATATTTCTCAGATGAAAACTATGTGCTTGTATTTGAATAAAAAACAAGTAAGGACATTACATTGGGACAAGGCTGATTATGAAATACCCTACATCGTCTAACACATTTCTTTTTTTTTATTATAGAACACAAAAGCTATATTTTGTGTCTACATAAAGGCATACTTTTCAAATGTGTATTTATGGGGAAGCGGGGACAAAACGCACCTAACTTCGGGCAGGATCCAAAAACGTGGTGTAGATGGTGCAAATTTTATAGAATTCATTTTTGTACGAAATTACTATAATATTATTGATCAATTGTCATTACCGGATATGAAAACTTGGACTTTTCTGCCCTTTATAGGGGAGGAGGTTCATAAATTATTGCCAAAATACTATTACTTAACCACTTTTGCTGAGAAATCTCGAAAATTGCAATTTTTCTCCATATAACGACTTCTCAGCATAGGGCGTTATATGTGGCGTGGTCGAAAATGCACCGATCCGAACCATTTTCAATGGCTTCCGTCCTTGGGTCCAAAAGCGCCATTGTCAAAATGTCTCAAAAATTGTGATCTGTAGCTTCAGCACAAATTTACATAGACAAACAGACGGACAGACAGGCTTAGATCAATTCAGATTACGATTCTGAATCGATCGGCATAATAAAAGGTGGGTTTACCTTAAACCCTCCTCCATGTTACATATGTCCGCACTGACTTAATGTACGCGGTATCACAAGCGCTGTAGGGTATAAAAAAAATTTTCCTTCCATCCTTATCCTGTTGGCTGGCGATGGTTTTATTTACAAACGATTTTATGTTAATTATGTCGTGTATTTCACACATGGACACTTAGCACTTGTTTCATCAATTCCACAAATAATATGGCCCCAGAACAAGAAAGGCTAAAAGAGTTTACGTTGTTTGATTTCGATGATCGTGATATCGCCACCTTTGGGGATTATCCATTCACAATTTTTGTGTTCCATCGCGAAAATAGGAATTGTGTTAGACAATTTTTTGTAGGGTATTTAATAGTCGACCTAGCTTTTACTTGGTTCTTTTCAACAAAAAAACTTTCTTCCTCGCATATTACGGTTCGACTTTTTTGACGCACCCTTTCAGTTTTCTAACAGAAATACAAATTATGCTTTGTTGTCTGTTAAAATGGTACAACATATCGCACGAGAATGTTATTTTACAGTGTAAATGTAATGCTCTCGCTAAGAATGATGAGGTGTTGAAAGTAGAGGTAGACGGTCACATTAACCGCATGAACCGCGTGTAGTAAAGGTTTTGTTGTAATTTTGTAAGTAATAATGTGTGAATTGTTAACTACTGCTATTGTTCTTGTTGCTACATAATCGTATCTGTGATTAATCTCCTCTATCAGAATGTGCTGTGGTTTTAATCGGTATTCCTCATAGAGTCACGAATGTTTTAATACGCTTTAATAATAGAATGACCTGATTTCCTTATTGTCTCTTTCTTTCGGTGGTTACAATAGTGGTTTCCAGTTACATGAGAAATGAGCGGTTTTTCTTCTTCTTCTTTTTTTTTTTGCCTTTAATAGCGACGTTACGAACAGAGAAAATCTGAAATGAGTTTTATGATTTAAAATAATTAAAATGCAATGAATTCTTAACATTGGCGTTAGGGCTAATGAGTGACACGCGGAATATTTTTGATATAAATGAGAAGCTGCCTTCAAATTCAGCGACATTTTTCCTTGCAGTTGTTAGCAATAATATAATTTGTTCAGATAATAAAATTAGCAAAAAATAATGTTGGCGCGGATAACAAAAGGAATACTTTCATTGAAATAGAAGTACAGAAGAACAGGTGAAAACATTATAGTCGGGCTAGGTCGTCTACACTACATTGTTATTTTTGGCATAGTACGTAAAAATCATACCCTGTAGTTATTGGAACTTACTATTAAGGAACTGTATATTAAGAATTCGACCTCTTTACAAATAAATGTTTACTTTCTGTACAAATTGTTGTACCCAAGAGATTCAAAAATTGTTGTACTTACTCAAAATACAGCATAGTTAATTTTTATATCAACTTACTATTATGGATAGGGTAGGATCCAAAATTAGGCGTGGTTGGTCCAAATTTGGTACAGTAAATTTATTTATTTTAAATTACTATTATTGTCTGATTTCCGTTATGAAGTATTGAAAATTAGACCTTTTTGCCATATGAGAGGGAGTTCAACATATTGTATGGGAAATGGTTGAAAAAGTGGACCGATCCGAACCAGCATCAATAGCATTCGTCCTTGGGTCAAAACTCTTCAGTGTACAAATTTACAGAAAGACATCACACGGACGCACAGACAGACAATCTTATATCAATTAAGAAATGATTCTGAATTGATCGGTATAATAAAAGACCTGCGTTAAGCTCTTCTGCGTGTTACATACATCGGCACAAACTTAATATGCCCTGTACCACAAGTGGTGTCGGGTATCGGGTGTAAAAATGGGACGATAACTGACGATGCTTCTCGCAGTGCAACAGTTAGCTAAAACACCAGCTATTCTGCATTAGTGTAGATCTACAGATGTATCAATAAAAGTGATTATGGCGGCCACAAGTATCTGCAGAATGAGGAATTCACCAAGTAACATCACTCTAGCACATATCTTCTCCCCATAATGTTAAATTGGAAGAGACCTCGTCATTTTCCCACAGCTAACGAAGCGAAAAGACTGCTAGGTTTAGTTAAGCAATAGTCGAAGAAAATCGATCACTTTTATGTGACAAAAAGATTAGTAATGAGCGAGAAGCACATGCTTAGATTTGCCCAACGTAATTTTGGCTGGAAACCCACACGCTTTTCGCTAACCTTTGAGCGTGTACTTAGACTAATTAATTTATCCTCGCCTTCCTAATCTTTGCTATAGCCTTAATTATGCTTATCATTCAATTGCGATTGGGATCGAACAACACAATCAAAGAGCGACTGTATGAAAATCTTCAGTTTTCAAAGAAATGGTTTCCATACTTTGCTTACTTATGCTGAACTGGTTGTAAGCTTTCATTTTATGCTCACAAGTTTTTATGTTAACCATATTAGTGGATCTTATTGATCTAAGCATTTAATAGCTCACTGAATGATTTTGTGCAAGATTTGTTGAAGCCTAATGCTAAGCATTGAGAGAGTCGTAAAGTATATAAGTAAACCCAGAACCGAAGTTCTTACACTAACCGTGGAACGTCTTTCTTTGACGGAATAAAAGAGATTTGCGGTTTAACCGTATAAGTCTGAAAATTTCAAGATATCCCGAGGCATTTGTAAATAGCATTTTGTGAACCGCGTATAACATTTTGTTAAGAGAAAGACTAAAAAGGGGAACTGCCGACTAACATTAGACATCGAAATCTGCATCGATCGTGAGGCGAATGACGTGGGGAAATGCACCTATTGTTTCAATTATATCCTGAGGTTTTGTTTCACGACAAAAGCAATTATTATCTACTCGTAAATTCCCTATGTCCCATCATCACACTTCAACACTTACTTAAGTGCACTTAGTTACCTAGATGCAATCAATTGGAAAATAAAATTTAATTTTCCATAAGCTCTGATATTTACATAAAGAACACCAGGGGGAACATTACAATCCGAGCGAGGCCGAACATTCAATACACTTATCTACACTGTTCCGCTTAAAGCATTTCTTCTTTCCAAAAAAAGGAAACTTTAGACCTTTTTTTGCCAATGTAAGTGCTACCTTTTGTGGACATAATTGTAGAAGAAAGGTTTCGAAACATCAGTCCATCCAATCTAAATTTTTCATATCACTTGAACACAAACATATTTGGACAGATATCAGAAAGACAAACCTGCTTAAGTAGATTCAGGAATGTTTCGCACAAACTTAATATATTCAGTGCAATAACCGGTGTAAGGCATGACGACAAGATAAGAGACGATAGTAAATGTACTTGACATGTCAAGAAACTAAACTACTATCAACACTTTTGATATGAAGAAAACAATTTTTGCAACTCTGTAAAGTGTTTTGCTCTAAGATTAAGCTTTATATTACTATCATCATCGTCATCATCATCATCATCATCATCATCATTATCATCAACTTGTTGTTGTTGAACTTAAAGGTATCTTGGTAAAATATTTTTATGCTCAGTTTATTTTCTTATATAAAAAACTTTGTCTACATGCACGGCATTTATGCAGAAACTTTTATATACATATATATTTTGAAAACATAGTAAAACAAATATTGTCGATGAAGAACTATTAAAGTCTTTTATATCAAGAGAAGAAACTTTAATAAAACTGCAGACAAACTAACATTACAAGAAAAAATGAACGGAATTTTCATAAATACAAAGGAAAAAAAAAAAATGTAACTTAGTTCTTCCTGGGCCACAAACTCGAAAAGTTAGTTTTGTGCTTCCAACTAGTAAAAGAAATTTCGTCTGAGAACACTACAAACAGAAATGAATGGAATTTTCTCAAATACATATATATAGATATATATATATAATTTAGTTCTTCCTGGGCCACAAACTGGAAAAGTTAGTTTTGTGCTCGCAACTAATAAAAGAAAAATCGTGTGAGAATTAGCCCATCTATTGACACGTTTCTTTTCAAATTCCGCTTGGCGAGGTGGGGTAAAAAAGAAACGTACACAGACTCTCATTTCACTAAAAGTTCGTTTCAAATTTTTATGCAACTAAAAGTACAATCGATCTCACTTTCCATTGACACTCCTTTGCTGGAAAATATATTTTGTTCAATTTAATGTTTCAGCACCACTGTAGTGAAACACAGCCCACCATTAAATACCCTACACCTCTGCCTTTAATACAGCTTTTCATAGAAAGACTCTTTCTTTTACTGAAAGTGGTTAAAAAACTGGTTCGTTCCAATTTTCGATATTTTCAATAGCGTTGCTCCTTAGTTCAAAATGCGTGTGAGTGTGTGTAACAAATTTTATTAAAATATCTCGAAAACTGCGACCTGTTGATTGGACAAAAGCAAACAAGATGGACACAGGGACGGACAGAAAAGCTTAAATTGATTCAGCATATAACTTTGAATCGATCGGTATCATAAACAGCGGATGTATCCCGAGTTCCTCTGGATGTCGTACATATCCGCACAAAGCTAATACACTTTCGTAGTATACGAGTAGTGTAGGGTGTAAAAATACCTTTATAAACGTCCTACCTTTTAGTGAAAAGAAAAAAAAAAGCAAACCTGAAAGTTTTCAACTTCAATAGAAAAGATTAATGTGAAAGTCGGCTCTTCAAAGGGAAACCTCCCTGGAGTAATAATACCCGACAAGGTTGTTAAACGTCGACTTAAACATTAAAAAAGCCCTGTCAAAAGGTAGAAACTAATAAGTCAACTTAGCAACCACCAGGTGAGGTATTAGCTTAATAATTTCCCAGCAGGGAAACGACCGGGGAAGAGTGCGAAATTTCAAGGAAAAAATTTCTTTCAGGTAATGAATTCATTCCCAAACATTGTAAAATGCCCGGAGCTAAAAAAAAAAAAAAGAATGATTTTTCATTGACTTTTGCATTGAAACGGTTTGCTATGAGAAACAAAACTCTGTGAATGGAGGACCAAACCATGGCAAATGTATAATAAAAAGTGAATAAAACTTAATTTCGAAGTGAACTTTTAATGTTATTTTGGGCCCAACTAAGAACTAAATGCAACACAACAGAACTCGCAGATAACTAACTGTAACTATATTCCCAAAGCATCTATCTATATATCTATCTATCTATCTATCTGTTGCCTTTCAACATTAACATAGGAATTTGTTGTTTTTACTGCATGTTGTTTTCTCGTACATTTTTTATGTTAAATTTCACACAACGCAAGTGAATGACGATGCTAATGAGAGGAATTGTAGATAATTTAGTGGTTTACTTAACTTTTCACCTCTTTATCATTAACAAATTTTGTTTTTCCCTCTTCTTCAACCTCTTCATTTATACATTTATTGCAACAACTATAGGTGATTGCAACAATAAGAAACAAGAAATGTGTTATCGATTTATGAAAAGGAATTTTATCAAGGGAGGCGAAAAAATCGGCTGAGACTTGTAAAATTGTATGCACACACCATTCATTTTGTTGCACCAATACCGTAGCATGATAAGGTAGGATAAAATTGATACTAGATCCGAGAGGATCTAGGGAGTATAAGAAGTTTTGAATGAGCTATTAAATCATTTCGTCCATTATATAAACTTACAAACCTACAAACAAACTCGGAAAATTTATGCTCAGAGAAACAAAGTGGCTTTCATCAGTTTATACATATATATATATATATATATATATATATATGGATACATTTTATAGGGCCTCTGAAGCTTCCTTATGGCTGTTACAAACATTCACGAAAAATAGAATGTACTTCCATCCTTCGATGATTGTGGATGGTGGAAAAGAAGGAAGAGGGGGGGAGGAGGAATTCCTGTGTAACAATGAAGCGCAGCGTTTAAGTAATGAAAACCGCATTTTATAATAAATAGGGGAAAAGTTGCAATGGGAAAAAGGAGAAAAAAAAAACAAAAAATTCAAACAAGTTCTAGGCAGTCCATCAACTTTATTTCACGCAGAAACACGAGCATGCAGACTAGAGAGTGGGTTAAGGTGTTTTATTAGAAAAACCCAAGTTTCAATTAGTCGTTTACTTTGTCTTCTTGTTTTCTGCTTTGTTGCATTAGTATCTTGCGCCTCAATTTGCTTCGCTGAAAAACTTTAACTGTTCGTAGAATAGTTACGGTAATCGCTTATATGATGGAAGAAGAGGAGTGAGACAAATAGAAAGAAATATGACGCCACTATGTCTGTTTACTTTTATGTAGAGAGTTCATTGAGAATGTGGTTGCATAGGTTTTTTGTTGTTGCTATTATTGTTGCTGTTGTTGTTAGCAGCCAGAGTGAAAAAGTTTTCTTGCGGTATCAAGTGGATTTTTTCTTCTCGCAAGTGCTGCTGCTTACGCCATAGTTCTAAAGTGATGCTTGTTTGAAATTCTTTACCACTTTTCCGTTGAGAATATTTTTCTCCTCTTCGCCCTCCCCCTCCCGCCCCCCAACATCGCTGAAACAGTTTTATGAATTATGGATTTTTAATTGAAACAAGGTGCGTTAGTGATTTTAAATGCATTGTTTGGAATATGCTTGAGAACAAAGAAAATTGAAAAAAAAAAAATTAAAGAAAAATTCTACCGCATATTGTTAACCACAATAATTTATGGAATTCATAATAACTTAACATGTTAAGCGACGAATTGTATATTATTCACTTTAACAATATGAAATAAATCAATTTTCCTGCCATTTGCAGAACAACGCCTACACCGGGCTAAACTAAAGTAAAGCAAAAAAATAAAAAAATTTTTCCACTTATGGCAACAAAAAACAATCACATTCGCTTTAATCTGTAATGATAATGTAAATACATTCATACAAACAAAAACCGCAACACAAATCATTTACTAAAGTAACCTAATAATGCAACAGACAAATAAACAAGTTATCGTTATTTTTATTAACGTTCGTTGTTGTTGCTGTTGTTGTCGTTTTATGCTTACCCAAATTATTATTACAATTAGATTTATATATATAGAAATTCTACATTTAAATATGGGTTGACCGAAGTCTAGCTAAGATTTAATGAACAGAGAACAAACATTTTATACACGAGAGAGCAGAGAGAGGTTTTTCTACAATTCTCCACAATTAACTCGCAAAAATTTCAAATTAAATTTCCTAATGGTCTTCACTATATAATGTTAATGAGCATATGCAAATAGAGCGACATCGTTGCTGCACTAATACACTGACAATAACATTAATAGCTGTAAAATACTAAATTTAATACTACATTTGTTTTAATTGCTTATAACATTTTTGAAGGGTTTTTATGGTCTACAACCATTCCGACAGGCTAAGAGAAAAGCAAGCTTTCCTCAACCGCGAGTAAGCATTAAAGACGTTTCAATGTGTATTGCATTCTAAACTTACGTACATTTGCGTGATCATCGAAGGAAAGGCCCATTAAAATCTCGAAATGAATTCTGGTAGTTCACAATTGATTGCCCGGAAGCACAAACCTAAGACATTCACCGTAAAAAAGGTAGGAGGCGATGTCAACCGTTACATGTCCTCCGCCATTGTCTAATCGAAAATTATACAGGATTTCTCTGTAAAGTCATACTTTTAATGGTGGCCTTAATAAGTGGAAGCGGGCCCGAAACATAAATTGGCTCCGTTCAAATTTAACAAAGCTAATTCTATTATCCTTGAATTAGACTTTGAAAGTTGAAGTTGGTTTCTTTCCGAAAATTTTGAACAGAACCGATTTTTATGTAAGTGGATGTTTTTAAGTATGTGCCGAGGCGCCCATCTTCGGTTCGGTTGGTCACGGTGGCCCAAAACCTTTGACTTTGAAGATTGGTTCTTAAAACGTCAATTCATTTCTTCCTGAAAATTTCGAATAGATCTAATTTTTATGTAAAGGGATGTTTTTAAGTGTGTGCGGAGGCGCTCATCTTCGAATCGCATGGTCGCGATTTTCCAAAACCTTTGACTTTGAAGATTGCTCCTTGAGAAGTCAGTCGATTTCTTGCCGAAAATTTTGACCAGAACCAATTTTTATGTAAGTGGATATTTTTAAATATGTGTCTTGGCCCATCTTCGGTTCGGATGATGGTGGCGGCTCAAAACCATTTCGTTATTAACTCTGCAAATTTTTAATCGGTATCTTCATGTTCCTTGAAACTCCAAGACCGAATGCGAGTACTGAGTACTCTACCAAATCGTTTCATTCGAAACTTTTTGAAAATTTTTTTGGCGAATAACTTGTCGAACGGTTCCCAAAATGACCGAAAACTGCTCGATTATCGAGTATCCCATTCTACCGGTGTTTGTCCAACATGCGCGTTAAATGTAACACAGTTGCGCTTTCCTAAGTGCACCTGAATGTTAAATGCACCAACGCCAATGCTATAATTAATTTTAATTATCCATTAATTATAGTTTGGTTGCGTGGATGTGTTATTTTAGCTTAGTTCACTTCAGTTTGCTAACGTACTTCGCTCCGTAACATAAATCCATGCGAATACAATTCAAAGGTTATTAAAATTGATTGCAGAATAACGCAATGAGAGCAGAAAGGGTGCAAAACTTATATGAGGAAGCAGTCCTTTTCTATATCATAGTACTGTATAATAATTTAAAATGTTTCTCGCTTTCTCTCTACCTTTCTAAACTAATACGAGGTGTAGTTTAAGAAGTTAGGAGAAAAAATCGAGGACGCATTTTTAAGAACAGCGCTTGACAATATTTCTTTAGATGTTTTTTTTTGAGTGAGCAGATTATCGCTTAATTGTCGGTTTAACTTGGTGCTCTGGCGGCTACCGCTACCTTTCATTGAAGGAAGGCCTATAATTCTTCAAGTTAATTCTGTAGCTTGCAGGTAGTTATCACCGTTTCCCTAACTGCTGTATACGGCTTCTAATCTGTTTTAAAAAATCTTCCGTCTACAACGAAGTTTGACAAGAGTTGCTGTCAGTCAGCGTCAAGTTATCGACCGAGCGTATCCTTCTTTCCCATTTTATCAAAGCGAACAAAAGCGAATGTATGAGAGAAAGGAAATCTTCCTTAGCTTCGTGGGTCTCGCGAGCATACGCTGGTTATATTTTTAATTCATCATAATGCTGGTGTCGAAAGGAAATGCCAACATATGCCAGCAACTCATATATCAAATTATAGCAAGTCTCTTCTTCTTCACGCCGATTTTGCCGATTATTAAGATTTTGAGGCATTTTACCTACACACATTCATCGATCTTCCTGCTTCCAAATTTCGCAATTCTCAGCCGAAGGCAAATTTGCATATATTTCCCAAGTATAATTATCTCATCCAATTTCACGAAATGGTAATCATGTCTTTTAATTTCGTTCTTTAATTTAACGTAATACACAATTAATTTCTTACTGCTAAAGTCTTTATATTACCAGTAGTACTTGGATTAAAAAAATTCAAAAATTAATTTCATATCTATTTTGAATTGTTTAAAATTGTTTGGATAGAGAAGAGAGTTTTAAATTGTTTACAAAGATATATTAAAAATTTTTTTAAATATCTTTTCATATATACATATACATATATATATATATATATATATATGTTTTTTATATGCTTTAGGGCTTTAGGGAGATTTGACTGACATCTAAACTTGCATATATGTGTGCGTTGATATAGTGATAAATATTAAAATTTTTTCCACAATACTTGCAGAAAATATCAAAAGGAAAAATAAACAAAAATCTCGGAATTTTTATTTCTGCAACAATAATAAAATTTTTTATAATAGAATAGCGAGCGAAGTTGATATCGTAACGTTCAACATTTAATATTCACCCGTGGGGAGAAATATAAAAGCTGAAAATAAATAAAATTCAAATAAAGAGCGGGTAGCCTGCCTGCCTGCCTGCCTGCCTGCCTGCCTCCCTCCCGCGTTTTGAACGCAACAGGAAAATAATAAAATCTGATTCCTGCAGGGTGGCTGCATGAATAACCTGGAATTCTTTTTCAACAATTGTTTGCTAAAACATTCCTATAAAATAAATATCTTTTATACAACGCACACACATTTTATTGTTAAAACTTTAACTTTGATTCTTTGATGAATCCAAGGCAAGTCCTTTTTTATAAGAATTACCCTTCTTTCAAAAAGATGACAACATGATATCGTTTTAAATAAGACAATGGAAATCTTTAAACATTTACATGTTATACTTAACAAGAGATTATTTGCGCTTGTCAGACGAGAGCGAGAAACATTCTCAATACTGCGAAGTCATAATCGGGGCGATTTAGTTTGAGTGGTCGTTTTTTTTTTTTGTTGTTCACGTAGCCAAACTCTATTGAAAGTAAGAAACAAAAATAACTGTTCCAACTATTGACTAACGCCTATCATTACTGAATCTTATTTAACTCGTTTGCCAGTTTGCAGTTTGTTTGCGTTTGAAAAATGTAATACCTCTCGTAAGAACGCGCCCATGCATCCGAACAACCACACATATAAACCAGTAAAAAACACTAGAGTCGAGCAAGACCGACTATTAAATACCTTACATCACATTGTCTAAAGCAATTCTTTTTTTTTATTTTCTTATAGAGCACAAAAGTTATATCTTGACATATTTTTCGTGTGCTATTTATGGGAAAGCGAGCCCAAAACGCAACCTGATGTAGTACAAGTTTAACTCTTACATAGGACAGGATCCAAAAATAGACACAGATGGTCCAAATATTGTAGAGTTCGTTTTTGTATGACATCACTATACTCTTATGGATCAATTTCAACCACCATATATTAAAACACAGACTTTTCTACTCTGCAAAGTATGAATTTTCGTGAAAATCTTTATTAGGTTAGGATCGAAAAAATCGCCCGAGATGGTCCCAAATTTTTATGTTACACTACTCCTGTGGCATAATTTTTAATGTTTTATCGTCTGAACTTCAGTTAACCTTATATGAGAAGGGGTTCAAATATTGCTTCAGCCGGTCCAAAGTTTTCATACTAATTTAGAATGCCGAAATACTACTACTTAGACATTTTTAATGAGAAATTTTGAAAACTGCAATTGTTTGTCATGTAACGACTTTTCAGAATAGAGCCTCATACGGAGAATGGTCAAAAAACTGGACCGCTCCGAACCATTTTCAACAGCGCTCGTTCTTGGGCCAACCAAATTTCATCAAAATATCTCAAAAATTGCAACCTCTAGCTTGAAAAAAAAATTGACGTGAACCGTCATAGACGGACAGAGAGGCTTAGATTAACTCAGATTACGAGTCCGAATCGATCGTTATAATAAAAAGTGAAGGTCTATTTTAATTTTTTCTGCGTGTTACATACGTCCGGACTAAATTAATATACCCTGTGCCACAAGTAGTGTAGGGTACAATAACAACTTTTGAACTAATGCGCACATTTTTAATACCTACCCGCGTGTTTGGTTTTGTTTTCTTTCTAGTAAATGCATTTCGAAAACATGTATGATTATCTTAACCATAAAGTCCTATGTACGAGCAGGCATCGTAACTATCACTGCTTATATGGATCTGAAGTCACTAAAGAAAAGAAATGCACAGATATTCGAAGAGTTTTATTTCTTTCATCCTGAAAACGTATTAAGTAACCTATGAAAATCCTTTATATATATGTTATGTTATAGACCGATTTGAAATTTAATCGCTTTATCAAGTTAAGCTAGGGAGACTGGATGGCAACTATTGTTCTCACGAACACAAATACCTCAGATCAGTTACAAGCTAATGAAGGATACCCAGTACGGTGTCTCTGAAGAGTTCTTCTTCTCCTTCTTCAAAACATATGACAGATATTTTATATCTCCAACAACAACAAACAAAAATAATTGCAACGAGTTCACAGTTAAGATATTTGGTATATGTTGACCTTCATTGGTTTCATTTTCTTTGCTTTTTTTATTCTTTGACTGTAAAGCATAGATACCACATATATGTATAAACACACACTGAGATATATAACATACTCTCTCAACTTGCAGACAACTATGATTTTGATAAATGACATCTGTTTGGATTTCTTTTTTCATTACTTTGTAATTTTTCTTTAACATTATTAAACGTGATTAAACTGAGAATCGAGTTCCTTCAAGGTTCACTGAACTTAAGGGAAAAAAAAAAGAAAAAATTTCTTTAAGCTATTTGCCATAAATTTCCGAAATGTTGGCGAAATCTTTTCCATGCCCATCAATGAAATACGAAGACATATTAATGTTCGCATTAAATTTGTAATATCGTGCAAGTAAACTCTACTATCTCTCTACAATATGCAAAACGTAAATTCTAATTGCATTTAAAGATCAAACCATTTGCCTTTGTGTGTTTAGTATACTCTACGCTCTTAGTTGGCTTCCAGCAGCAGAAAGGACATACCTATCGCATTGACAACTCATAGGTTCCAAGGAAGAGTTTAATGAAATTATTTTTAGTTTTGCAAAAACTGATTCTATCCGAATAATCTACTTGGATACTCGAAAAATGACTACACTTTCAACAAGTCGAGTTTTCATATTCATATCAATCATTAGATGTATGTTTATATGTATTTAGAGCTAACTAAGGCTATTTTCGTTATTAGATTCAATTCTTGTTAAGAAGACAATCAAATATGTGTAGGCTTAAGATGATGGGCATGCAAATTTCGTCTTAAACCGACTGTATTTTTTTTCCAATATGTTATTTAATACTTAAATTTCAAGAACAACAATAATAGGGTCGGGGATAAAATACTTTTAAGGATAGACACTTTACCCGTAGATATTACTTAAAGAAGCATTTAACACTTGAGTGAATAGAAAATCGTTTTCAAGTTTTTGTTTAATGGATAATCAATCAGGCCAGAGTATCGATTTTATTTTTTCTTTTTAAAAAATTAATGCCCTTAAGTGAAACAAAGAAGAAAATCTATTGC
>NW_023998491.1:860581-946003 GCF_014805625.2 Glossina fuscipes | reverse complement strand
AAAAAAATGTTACAACAACGTCGATAAACAACCACCACCAAGACAACAGAGTACGCTTGTAGATTGAATCTTGGCTATCGTCTACATAACTCCGTAATACATATCTGTTCGGACAATTTCTAGCACTGTTTCATATTCGACACTTAACCTGATCGCGAATAAATTTTACTTCACTATGGAAATGAAAGAATTGCTCTGGCAATAAAAATAATTTTTTTTGGCATAACCTCTGTCGAATGGCATAGTGTGAAGACTTTTACGTATTAAACGCATTTAGATTTGATGTCTTCAGACTTGTTTCTTGTGATTGAAAAGGTCTCAGAATCAAACTCACTGGAAGTAGAAACTTTTTGTAAAATTTATCTCCCTTTGTCCTAAGGTAATAATACTTCACTCTCACCACTTGCTATAATGAACTTATTTGTGATGTAATATGAAAAAGGGGAAAACAATTGGCGTCAGATCCCGGTAATACGTGAAATGATTTCGAATCTTCGGTGGATTATCATAGTTCCATAGACCCAAGTTCATTCTAAGAAACTTTTAGAAGTTTTTGTCAAGATTTTGCTGATTTTAGCGGATTTAGGTTTTCGATGGATTGCCACATTTTGCAAGCAAAACTAAAATCTGAAGTCTGCGATCGTGTTATCACTGAGTTAGACAAGTTTTCGGCGAGAAAATTCATTGCATAAAAGCGGAGCACTATACACATTTGGCAGTAGCGTTTCATAAACCAAATGAAAATTATTTTACAGTAAATAAAATCGCTTTAATATGAGATAATTTTGTATACATCACAAATCTTGCTATGAATGGACCCTTATTTATATAAATGATTGTAATAGGACTTGTCCTACTGGACTAAGATTGAATTCCTCAAGGCAGAATGTATCCTTTTTCGCAAGCGAACTATAAAATCCATTGGTGAGTTCAAAAGAGCATTGGACAGTCGGCCGGTAAATACATCTAGGAAGTTCCGCACAATTTTCGGCAACATAGTTAATGTGAAACAACGGCATTAGCAGAGTTATAGGTAAAAGTAAGGTTATTTTAGGAGGATTTTATCATGTGCAATGTCTACACTTAAGTCTATATTACGAGATGTGGATACGAACTTTTTTTTCTCGAAATATGACGCTTAAAATATTCGATAATTAATGTCATACTCAACAGTGCCCACGAGCATGCCTGGACGTTTTAGACATAACTCTTTTACACGCAGCACTCTCGGTATATCAATGCTATAATAGTACGATTTGCTTCTGAATACATAAGGACGGACATGCATAGAATATATAAACTTTCACAGTCATTCCTCTGCCTTAGCACTTAAGACTTCTCAGCCTGTTTCGAGGATTGGAAGAAATGCTAGCGTAAGTGTATCGTATCGGTTGAGGTGCACTTTGAAGGCCACGAAAGTGGTTTGAAAGAATAACTAAACAATTTCTTTTCATAAGCAAACTCACCTTGTCTTTTTAATCCGAGTAGCTTGGTTAGGGACTTATTATGATGCGGAAGGTGTTAGAGATATTACAGCGCGATCAAATACGGTACGACAAAGTGTTTTTCAATTATCGCCCTTTCGCCAGAAGGAATTGCTAAAAAGCAATATACATTGAGTGTTATATGTCTCTTCCGTGCAACGATTCGTAAGAATCATATATGTGCGCATTCATGCAACAATGCTTTATCGACGGCTTTTCATGTTGAAGTAAATTTGAAAGAATAATAAGCAGTTTTTCTTTTTATTTGAAAAGTCTTACATCCTTTTAAAAGCAGTTTTTCGTTTCGTACACATATACGCATATATATACGTATGTCATTATCATATGTTTAAAAATATATTTTTCAAGTATGGCATCAGTTTCCATAAAATATGCATAAAAAATGTGAATTTTATTTCGTCGAAAGTTCGCTTAATAAATGAAAATTTTATTTACTGTTGCATATTAACCATTATAAAGAAGAGAATATGGATAAATGCATCAAAGTGTTTGCGTTTTCAGCTTTTGCTTCCTGCCGCTTAAAATTGAACCAAAATAATAAACTTTTAATATTAATATGATATTTAATACCACAATGATGATGATGTTGATGAAATTAACAAATTTTTATGAACCTACGCGTTTTATGGTAAATGAAAGGAAAACACCAATGGCATGGCGCATCATTAAATACCCTACAACGCTTCGTTTATGGGGTTCAATGGTCCGATGGCAGACTATTTTTAATAGCATTCTCCCTTAGGCATGTTGATTTATCAAAGCTGAACATAGGACAACAAGAGGGACACGCGAACAGACAACAGACTTGGATCGATTCTAAAAGTGATTCTGAATCAATAAGCGGATCTATCGCAAGTCCTCCTTCTTCCATTCGCACATACTTAATATAATCTTATATATAGTGTATACAGTATATAATATGTAACAAGTGTTGTAGGGTTTAACGGACTCGAAGATATTTAAATTAAAGTCGGCGATTCTGATTTGGCGAATTTTTCTTTTTCAAACCTAGTAATAAACAGAAAGGACTATGATGATTATCAGTTCAGCCTCCCATCGTTGCTTGCTTGTTCCATGCTCAAGCGTCATTTGTCTAATATACCCTTAGAGCAATTTCTCAATTTGCTTTAAAAGTACGCGGTAACGGCGTGAAGTATTCGTCGAATGTACGTAGGATTTGTTAAAAATCGCTGCGATCGGTCCTTTGAAGGGTCCTTAACGAAAAAATATATGCCTAACTAATAGATATCGCTCTAAAGCGAATCCTCTAATTTGCTTGAACGAAACGTATCCTAAAACTTTTTAGTTTTTCTTCATCATATTATGTTAGCCAATCTAGAAGCACTGAAGAAAGCTTAAAAATTTGTTTTTTTCGCAAAAAAAAAAAAAAAAGTTATAAAAGTCACATATGATAGTTTGCCGCATTATGCATCTTAGATGAGGAGAAAACTTTGAACAAATAAGAAGAAAATTGGCTCCACATATCTTTTTCGCCTTAAGACATGTTGAATTTGAGCCAAACTACGCATATGTGCATCACATTCATATCAAAGTGTTTTATTATTAAACGCACACACACACACAAACACACATAAAGTGAAAATTCTCTTAATGATTAAATTACCTCTAATAAGGAGCAACTTTTGAGAATCATTTCTCTCTTAAGAAATGCAGAATTTTATCAGAAACACGATCTATCTTTACCAACAATGTCGGCTAATGGTAAGCTTTCTAGGATATCGAGTGCTCGATAAGCAGGTGCCTAAGTAATAATATTTCGGCATTCTAAGTTGGTATGAAAACTTTTGACCCGTTGGGGAAATCTTTAAACCCACTCTCACATATCGAAAACTGAAGTTCATCAAAACGGTATCATTTTGTATGCTTCATGATGAATATTATAGTAAAAATAATAATTTAACACAGAAAAATTGACTGTACAAAATTTGGACTATCTCAGCCCTATCCTAATGGCGATCTTCACGAAAATTGATCCTTTGTAGACAAGAAAAGTCTAAGTTTTAATATGTGGTGATGAAAATTGACCCATTATAGTGATTTCATACAAAAATAAGAATTGTGTTGGACAATGTGGTGTAGGGTATTTAACGGCTGGCCTTGCCCGACTATAATGTTCTTACTTTTTTTTTTTATAAGAAATCTGCTTTTTTCATTTTCAAAAACCAAATGCATTTTTTTTTAATTTACCGTCATTCTTAAAACATAGGGAACTGCCACGTATTCTACAGCATTTCAAGTAATACGATTCAACTTTGTGCGTCTCAACTTCTTTTGCAATGGAAATAAGGAGATTATCAATCCATAAATATAGACTAATGACGATTTACTAAAGGTGTTCTATAAAAGTAGGATGCAGTGACTGTGAATGGCAGAGTCAACGGCATTCAACCAGTGTTTAATAAGGACTGATGAAAAATGGCAAAAGATCATTGCAATTGTATATCAACACGCTGTGGAAGCTCCACCGCATACAGCTTTAATAGAACTAGACACGATATTGCACACTCATAATCAAAGTTTGCGTAGTATAGCAGAGATGCTTTTAGGGAACAGTTCGCAGCATTAAAACGTTTTATGCGTTACTGATGCAGTAAAATGGAATTAAAATTTCATTAAGAGGAAACTTATGCATCAATATTGATGGTGAGAAGCAACATCTTGGCTAGAAAACCATTGTCCGACATTGTTGCATATATGTCACTGGCGAAACGAAGAAAGAGCAAAACACAATATCAAGCGGCACGAAGGCGGAATGTAATGCACTGAATGAAGCCGTACACATACGAAACTTGACAAATGAAATCGGTTTATCAATTTAAGGTGATGCTATTATAATTCCTGATAATAATCTTAGTGCCCAGGAATCAGAAGACAACCAATACATCATGGAGATAATAAATTTGCATACAAGTAGTATGCAAGCAGAGGGAGAAAACGAAGAATTTGTCAAAGACTTTAACTTTTTGTAATAATTGCTACAAATACAACCCTGCAGAAAATGACCCTCCAAACTCCTTTCCTCTCAAGCTATAAAAAAACAAAAAACATTGGCAGATTTTTATTCATTTGTTGACGCTGGCCCTTTTAATGCCCGCTTTCAAAAAGCAATCGTTTTTCAGTAGTAGATCAAATTTATATAGAATTTTTTTTTTTTTTTTAAGTCAAAATATAAACATATTTCCTCTTGCCCTTAAATTTACTGCTTATATAATCCATTGAATTGAATGACAAATCCTTGAAAAGTTTTTATACGAGCATATATGATAAAATAAAACAAAATTTAAACACAAATTCTAACAATTGATAAATTTTTAATAAACTATTGACATCTGTTGCCATTTTACTTTATTTCTTAGGACATTTCTCTTAAGATTTCTCCCGCACGACTAAACCAAAATTCTTATCTCATCAATCATTTCCACACGCACGCGATTAACACGGATCCAACTTCGGGGTCTTCTATTAGAAATCATGGGCTGAAGGAGACCTAAGGTAGGGCAAAGCGTCGAATGGGCTAGGGCTTATGATCTGCCCGTCTCTTCAAGTGGCTGCTAGGAATAACCCAGTCAGTATTAACGCCGGCAGTTTGATATTCAAGCAACAGGATTCTTGCAAACATCCTACAGTTACAAAAAATGACGAAAGTTTAGATCCCGTCCGCCCGTCTCTATAAGCTCTGATCCTCTTCAAGCGGCTGTTAAGAGCAGCCCAGTCAGCACTTTGAGATTGAGGCAAACAGAAAGGATTCTTGGAGACATCATACAGTTATAAAAAGTGACGGAAGTTTAGACTCCGCCCGCCCGTCTCTACAACATCCGATCATCTGTAAGCGGCTGTTAAGAGCAACCCAATCAGCTAGTTGGTATTCAGACAAGCAGGGAGGATTCTTACAGACATACTACCGCTGCAAAAAATGACAAAAATTTAAACCCCCACCTATTCGTCTGTCCGTCCCTACAACCTCCGATCCTCTTCAAGCGGCTGTTAAGAGTAGCGCAGTCAGTGGTTTGATATAGAGACAGGGAAACAGGGAGGTATCTTACAGGCATCCTTCCGTAACAAATGGTGTTGCAATATTGAAAGTAACTTCTTTTCCAAAGTGCAATATGTTAGTATACTGTATTGTGTTTGCGAGAATTCAACTATTTTTTTCCATTAAGCTTTTTTTAAACGCAATAAATATATGAAAATATCTTAAACTTTGGAAATGCGTAAGCATGAAAAAATAATTTGTTGTTTAAGGAAAAGTTTGAAGTCAGGTTTTAATGTTAAATCGCTCCTTTACTGAGAAATGTTGCAATTGCCTTACGAATATTTCAGAGAACTTATTTGTTGGTAAAAGCTCGCTTCATATCTGATAAATAGCATCCATCATATATACATAAACAAGATGGAATAGTTCGACCCAAATAGAATTGACTTTGTTTCCGTTAGAAACAAAAATCCCTTGACTGTAAATAGGACATAGGAGGAGGATAAACGACAAATGATTTTTTTTTGTATACGTTTTTATCATATTTACAATGGAAACGATTGTTACTTTGTTTGCGTACTAACCACGAAAAAGAAAATAAAATAAAAATCATTTATTGCTATTTCTTCTAGGAATTCGTAATGAATGATTCTTATCGATTTTTGGTTAGTACGCAAACAAAGTTACGTTTTCGAGCAAAAATCATTAACAGTTTGCACTAATTTCACTGTGCTTAGAAAACCGAAGAAACAAAAAAGCGAAAAACTTTCTAACGAAATTGCGAAGTAAAGGGCATAGACATCACGTTCCGGGGGGACAACCATCGTCGGTTTCAGATTCTTCCTTGCACAATTCCAATTCGCATTCTTCATGCGCGCCTTCGTAGCATACTTCCATTTTTCTTCCCTCTTCGCGATAGCCAGCGTATATTTCGGCCCTCTGTTTGACAATCTCCTTAATAAGAATTTTAAGAACTTCGCGGCAGTCGACAATTTGGCCAACTTCCTCGGAGACGCCGGTCGCCAACCACGGGCAAAGGCTGTCAATAAGTTTTTGCCGCTTGGTTGCATCGGTGGCTGGTTCAAGATTATCCAAAATTTCTGGAAGTATGCTAGCAATGTGTCCTTGCAATATTTTCGCGGCGATAACTTCCTTTTGGATTTCATCGTCCATTGACTTGGCAATGGCATCTTGTCGTATTCGTCTTTCCTTTTCAGCCCTTAGACGTATTTCTTCGTCTTCCAGTCGACGCAATTCCGCCAACTCGGCTTCACGTTGAGCAAGCAATTCATCTTGTCGTCTGCGTATAGTTTCGATTTCGCGTTCATGAGATATTTCTAATACCGTCATCTCGATTGCGCCGTCGACCATGACTTCAATAATTGGTTGAGCTTCCGCATCGAAGTGGAAGAGTTCTCCCTCGCCAATTTCCGTTCCGACATCTATCCCAATTTTTGCCGGTGTGTAAGGTGGTTCAGCTGGTTTCTCAAGAAACAAATCTGTTTGAGTTTCGGCATCAAACTCGGGCGTATTTAATACCAATTCCTCTAAATATTTATCGGTCTGCATAATTTCATGACGTCGGCCGCGCACAGGGGGCGGTGTTCCTAAAATATTTCGTAAATTTTTCTGGCAACACGAGTTATTGCGTAGCGTCAAACATCTCCTTGCTTCCTTGAATTTATTCCGTGGTTCATAATCCACTAAAAGTGAATTCGCCCCGTAATTAGGACCTTTGACTACCCTTTTGTCATACATAACGTTCTTATAAGGATCAGGAGGCGGTGGTTCTTGTCGACCTTTGGAACCTTTCTTTGCTTGCGGGACTGCGGACCACCAAAATGGCAATTTGCATGGTTGCGCCGGACAACCTTCCGCTAAATTTAAATGTATATTGGTTAGACTCGTTCCCGATCGATTTGCATGCGAACTATGATTGCCAACGACAAAGGGTGGCTTTTTGTCTCGACCAAATGGACGCTGTGTAGGCATAGTTTTTCCCCGTTTCCCGTTCCTCCTTCAATTTAATTATTTACGAAATTATTACAAATTTGTTTAATGCACGTAAAAAAATTATATATCTAGTTTTAAAAATATATTCTATGGCTATATGACCGATGATTGTTATTTCCGAGATATCCAAACAAACAATAATTGGATACAGATTTATTGATTGCTTCACAAAAATTTAAAAAAAAATATCTGACAATTTTTCATTTGATAATTAATTCATGTTTTGCTGAGACTGTTTTCTTTCCTCACCTTCTACGGTACGCAGATACTTAATTCAATGAACATTGCTAACATATTGCAGGAATGACAAGTCTGATGGTTGAATAGAGGATTTTGGAATACAATAAGCATGTAGGCATCTGCAAGAATAGTTGCGTCTTTTCATAGTCTTTAGAATTGCTTTTGAGTTTGCAACAATTGTTAATAAATCCAATCGCTTACTAAACCGACTATTAGTTTAAAATATTCGATATATCTTGTTATTAACGATTGCACAGGATACTTTGAATCTTGAACTGAATCACGGAAGCATTGAACTTCTCGACCAGTCAAGTCTTCTGCAAAGCTTTCTCTGCAAACAAACTGACGGAATTCGCAAAGAAATTTCAAATCGTTGAGAAAATGTTAAAAAACACAGTTTGACTACCATCTGATCTGGAACGATGAACAGTTAACCCTAATGATGACATCACAACGAATTCTCAAAATTTGACTGCCATCTGACCTGAAAGGATGAACGGTGGAACATTTAGCGCTGATGATAACATGACAACGAATTCTCTTCATTATTAGCTGGCATTAACGACGATGCCATCCGATATGCAGATACTTAGTTCAATGAACGTTGCTGGAATGGCAACCGGCGGAGGGTTTTTATCTATTGTACAGTGTTCAGAAAATAACTGATGATCATAGGTTTTTGTTTTTTTTTTTTTTTTGTTTTTGCCCAATAGATGCTTAATTTAAATGAATTCATTTTAAAAGAATTTCAAATCTAGAAACATTTTCGTCAGAAAATATGTTGATTAGTGATGAAAGCAATTGAATCGAATTATTTCAATGAAGCATTGAATTCGTTCCGGCTGTTTCGTGATAATATTTACTTTACTATTATGCTTCTAGTTTTTAGCGAAATTCTTGCCAACTTAGTGAAGCTGAGTACGTGCCATAAGCTTTATAAATGGGAAAAAGGAAAGGAAAGCATTAGTTCTCACAGTTTATTTTTATTCCTTTTTTTTTTGTTGGGGTATTTTCTGATTCAATTTCAAAATAAATAAAGAAATCAATACGAGAACAGTAAATAATAACAAGAACAATGACAACAACAATTGTGTCAGAATTATAGCACTCGCACAAATCGGATGAAAATGGTGTGCTGGTTATCGACAGAGTAAAATTTCTCCAAAAAAAAAAAAAAAAAAAAAAATATGGAGAACTTAGTTATGCCAAATTTGTTAATAAAATCCTATTACTCGTTTTTTCTTTTTATTGTCTCTCCTTTCGCACTAAATTCGTGTATCAATTTTTGTTTTCAACATTTTTGCTGAATTTTTATTTGTCTTTTTGTCATATTTTGTTATTTCACGTCGTGACAACTGGTGTTATGTTGATGTTGTTGCGCTTACTTTACTTTTTACTAGCGACAGTAATTTTATTTTTATTTGACACACAATCAATACATGGCAGAGAGAGAGGGGGAGAGGGGGAGAGAGGGAGAGAGGAAGTTAGAGAGTTTTATTGCTTTTTTCAATTTTTTTAAAAAATTGACTAAAATTTGAGTTTTATTGAACAATTGCATTAGAACTAGACTTAAACGAACAAAAAATTTTTTTTTCATATTCAATTTAAATTGAAGTTTGCATGTGTATTATGTCGTTCTGATTGTAAGTAAGTATCTTAAAAATAAAATTGAATTTCTTTACCTTTTAATTAAGTATTATAAAAATTTTACAAAATTAATTAAGTAATATATTCAAGGTTTGGTGGTGTTGTTCTTATTCAAATCAGTTTCATTGCCATACTCACTAAGAGGATTATTCCTTCGAGTTTTAATACCAAGCTATAGTATATGCAATTATTTCTAATATAAATTTTATCTGCCTCCGCAAGCTCTTCGTCCTCTCCTGCTCGTCTGCAATAAGTGTGCACTTTACGTAAGTAACAAGCTAAGTGAAGAAAGCCCATCAAAGTGTTCCCACATTCCTTTAGAGCTGTGCCTTTAGTAAACAGTTTTGCTAAGCTGTGATTAACCAAAGAGGAAAAACAAGCCGATAAACAAGATAAGTAGAAGCTATACGCATAAAAAAAAAACTTAACTTTATGATCACCACACCCCATGTTAGCGGAGTATAGGAAGACGAACACGAAACACGAAAAATGATAACCGAAAAATTATATTATGGATATGCCTATGGTGATGGATAACAGGTAAGGAAATTGTATTCGGTTGTGGCCCAGACTTCCGTACCCACCACTTTTACTCTTGGCAATTTGACTATGAGTAGTGAGACTCAGAATGTGTATACTTTAAACGGTGCTTGAAACTTTCTTCTGGGTGTTATAAATGTTTTGACAAAAATGAACGCTAGCCCAGCTTCACGTTCCCTTCGTTAGTGACATGTGTACTGTTAGTTGATGAGTCGGCATCAGGTTTTTTCCGCTCTTTAAGCATTGAGGGCCATCTGATAAACTGTTGTGCCAACTTTGTGGTCGACATCTGCTACAAATTTGTAATTATTGGCAACGGATCAGGTCCATTTTCCATTTGGATCTATGTCCATCAGCTAAGAACATGTAATTTTTTTCTAGAAATGAAAGGTATATTGCTTCCGAATTTTACATTGGCACGCATCTGCACACATCTCCAGTTCTTACGGATGCGGATCGCAAGGCAAGTGTACTTCACCGCATAAAATCCCCATAAGGGATTATCTAATAATGTTTATATTTAGTATTTTCATCATTACTTTGATTTTGTGTTAAGTTTGAGAAATAACTAATCATTAGAACGGTTCTCAAAAATTTATTTGGCCGATAAAAACGACTTAATAAATTATGTTGAACTCTGTATCTATGCATTATTAATTTCATTATAAATTTATCTCTAGTTTTCTACTCAATTATATTGGATGGTTGCAAAATTTTTGGCGAGCGACTTCTACAGCTAAAAATGGTAAAGAAATGGGACATAACGAGTAAATTAAATTACATTACTACATTTAACCCAAGCCGTTGCTAATAATGGAGTCCTCAAAATTACATTTTCGACCTTCGTTACTTTTGTCGCCTGATTTGAAGAAATATGTTGCCGAAGCCCTACAAACGCGTTCAGATGCTTACGGTGGTGCCTCTCCGTCATATCCCAACTGTTGGTTTTGATGTTAATGTTTCGAAAGTGATGATTTTCATGTCAATGAGGAAAAGAGGACCAAAAAAGTTCCCCTACCATGAATTGCAAGACGTATTGGACGAAAATCCAGCTCAAACTCTCGAAGAACTTTCCAAGAGCTTAGCGATTGATGAATCAACTATTTCTGGACGTTTACATGCAATGAGAAACTTTCAAAAGAAGAAAACATGGCTACCGTACGAATTGACTGAAAATGTCATTTCGAACTATTTCAACATCGCGGTTTCATTGGTTGTCAGATAAAAAAAAAAAGAGTTTTTTTATGACGTACTGTGACTGACGATGCAAACTGGGTCTACTAGGACAATCTCTAACGCTAAATGTCATGAGTTAGTCTGGTAGAGCCACTCGTATCAGCACCGAAGCGAAATATTTATGGCCCTTAAGTTTTGATGTGCATTCGATAGGATCAGCCAGGTGTAGTGTCTTACGAACTGCTAAAGCCGCATGAAACTGTTACTGGAGACGCCTACCGAGGTCAATTGAACATATTGAACGATGTATTGTTGCAAAAAAGACCAGAAAAAGTGGCTAACACGGCTACTATACGAATTAATTGAAAATAGAATTTTGGTTACTTGTTGCAAGAGTTGTCAAGGAGACACTATTGCAGCTCGAATAGGAACCTTTGCCACGTCCAGCGTACTCAGTAGACATGGCGTCTTCTGCAGCATGCAACATGGCATGGCTGGCACGCAGCTCCGTAAAATTGAAAAAGTGCGAAAATGTGTTAATGATTGGATCGCTCCCAAGCCGATATCCAAGGTCTTCCGAGATGGGAAAAACTTGTAGGAAATAATGGAAAATATCTTGCTTAATACACATTGTACCAACTTTTCTCAGTATGTGCCTTTTTCAAGTGAAAAAATGCCCAAAGCACCTACTAGCGTTTAAATATGGCTTAGCCCTCTGGTTAGCGTAAGGCTCGTTACGAGGATTGTTTCTTTTCTCAGAATATTCGAATACAATGCTTAAAATACGTAATTGGTTCATTTTTGTTGTTTTGCTGTTGTTTTCTAAAATGCGTATAATGGACCATTTGTGTATGCATATAATAATTTTATATTTATATTGCGTTGCTTTATCAGCCAAGGGAATTTAAGAAAAACTAATTATTTGAAAATGTGTTTTTTTTTTTTTTTTTTTTGATGGCTTATTACAAACATCGCTTCTAGAAAGAGGGTTGTTGCACTCCTGCTTACTTTGGAGTATTTAATTAAGCGAAGCATATAAATTTTATCCCGAAAAGTGTGCTATACATTAGCAAGCGTTGAAACAGCAGTGTATGTTGATAGACACATAACAGTTAATTTGCTACGGGTAAAGAACGAGAGAGAGAGAGAGAGAGAGAGAGAGGGGAAAGTTATGTTTTCCCACCATTTCTTGTTTCCACAGCTAGCTTTCAAGTATCCTTAAAACTTTCATTAGTTCTCCTACACACATATGGACTAATTTTCATAATATTCAATTCATAACATATGGTGCGGTATGCTTCCTTTCTTAAATGATGTTTAACGGATATGGATAAGCGTATACATGCATGTATGTATATTAAATTCTTTTGACGAGCTGCACATATGCGTATGTAAATATATGCGAGGGCATGTGTTTTCCATTATACATACATGAGGCATGCTATGTTTACATTTCTAAATGAAATAAGTTTTTCTTTATTTGAATACATACAACAACTGTGTTGGTATGCGCGTATATATATGTTTACTAACCGAATGCTAGCAGTATATGTGTTTAACAAATACTTCTCTTTTGCCTCGCCTTTCAATAGTCTGTATTATATGTATGTTTGAGTATTTGTTTAAGGGTAATAAAAGAATATTCTTTTAGTTTATATTTTGTTGCTCGAGGAAAAGCTGTTTCAAGTGTCATTGTTTTAGTTTCACCCGTTCACATAACTAACGAATTTTCTTTTGCAGCTGTGGTTAAGAGTTTTGCTCCCCCTTTTCCCTCCCGCAAAAACGTATTGACCGGAGTTGAGTTGCGATTTGAATTTTTGTATAAGAACAACGGACATACGAGATTCTTACGTTGAATCAACACTGCGATAGTGATGATTATATTGAAAACATATGTTCCCACTAAGGTTTATGAATTTGTTAAACTTTACAAAAAGGAAGCCAGAAGTTTTCCATACACTATACATATATTTTTTTTTAAATATTTCTTACAAAAATAATTAATTCCCTAACTGAAGGCTGATAACGAAAATTTTCTACGAAATTTTAAATTCACTTAATGCTGTGATTATTAGAAGAAAGTGCGACTAGTAGGAGGATAGTATTATTGCTATTTAACTATTTAAGACAACATGTCCCACACGAAGCTTCAAAGTAAGTACAAAATTTGCGTATGAAAATTCCAAGTATTTCCGATGAATGGCATTCGCCGATTCATTATTTTTAAGCCATCATAACTAAGAAAGTTCAAATCAATTAGAACTACGTAAGAATTGTAAAACTTTATTGAATCTTTTTTTGGCAATGCTTTTAACTTTTGATATAAACCAATTGTGCACAAATGCTCAACTTGTTGTCTTTTTTCCAGTCTTTCACATGCAATACGCAGAGCGAATCTTTTCAATTCCCTTAAGGTAGCGTCATTGTCATCACATTATCGTATATTTTCTCTTTCAAAGTACATAAATTATTCTGACATAATATTTTACTTTATCATAATGTTTTCTCGTACAGAATAGGAGTAACGGAAACAAGAATTTACTTAACGATCAATATTGATGAACATCAACTATAATATAAAATCAAAAGAGAAATTTAATAACGATTCCTAGCCAGGTAAGCTTTCTGAATGATTTCAGTGCTCAAAATTTACGATATGAAAATGAACAAACAAGAAAGTTATATTCGGCAGATGCCGAATCTTTCATATCCACCATCACGTAAACACTTAGTCCACTTCAGATTTTAATATCCGAGAAATCGGTTTTTTTTAAACGTCTCAAGACTTTCTGTATTAAACGTTCACCCTAATTAGATTACGACTAACAAACTTTATCGCATTCTACTCCCCAACTCCTATATCTATCGCCAACTCCGATGCCTATATTGAAGGTATTTGTAAGAAAGCATTTATCCATTAAGTCCTGAGGTCTGCCAAAATTAATTTAGAATTTTTTTACGCATTCTACTCTCCAAGTCCTTTCAGGTGATACCCATATTAACGGTATTGTAACGAGAAAATTAGTTCACTACGTCCGAGATACTTAATTTGGAACTAACCCGCTAACCCGCTCGCATTCTACTCGCCCAGTCCTTTTATGTGATGCCCATTATGCTAGTATTTAATCCACTAGGTCGCAGTAGAATTAACCAATTTCTAGGCAGATAATATATATTCGTTGGAGCAATGTACGAAATAGTTTCAAGCATTCTGCCTTGTTTGCCGTACAGGTAACTTTGTGTGGGCACGGCCGATTTCTTCCCTTTTTGCACGTAAAGAGTAGAGTGCTTCGTAAAGTAAATGTGAAAATGATGGGCCTTCTAATTTTTTTATAATTTCTGCTTAACGGGCAAAAGTCCACGAATTTTTATTAAGAAAAACGGAGTTGCGTTCAATTTACGCTCTACTATGGTCTTTTGCTCTGACCAATTTACTCCAGTTTCAAGGTCGACCTGCGTAAAAAACCCTCAAATGTTTCTAATAAATTTAAAATCGATATATCATTTTTACAATCAAGAGAGTGCCAAAAACTCACAGCTGGACGGATGGACAGATTTTGGTTAATCAATTCAGAAGTTTACTCTGATCAAGACTGTCTGGAGATTACCTTTGGGTATTACACACATTATGAAAAAAAGGGTATATACTCCCCATCCTCCAGTAGAGGGCATAAAAAGAGAAGACTTTCAAGTGCAATTCAAACATGTTAGACGGTATAACCGTGATATCTATGGTAAATGCTAAATTAACCTTGTGGCACTTAGTAAAGCCTACGAAAATCCCGCCCTCAAACTTTTTAACTTACGGTAACATTGTCCATAGAGGACAAAAACTCCTCTTTGCAAGAGGTTTTCATTAAACGCAAAGCCTTACTTCGTACTACTTCGCTTAACACAAATCTTCATTTATTTTCGTGATAGAATACCAAAAATTTTCTTTTATGCCAAAGCCATATTTTCCATGAAAGCGGGCGCAAAACGTGAACGTCTCAAAGATCTTGTTCACAAAGATATTTTCATCTACACATATTACGATCTTGACTATGTTGACTGTTCTTTATTGGCATTTTATGAATTTCCGCATATGAAGAGTCGTCCAAAACTTGGACCTACAAGGTAAACATTTGTTACAGCTAGTTTTTATGTCAAAATGGGCCACGGCATTGCCGAGAGGATAAAGCTCGCGTTTGCCAAGCCGGCATTTGAATCTCAGAAGACTTTATTTTATAGTTCGCTATATATTAGTTGTTTACACTTATGTGCGTTTATTGATACCGTAAGTCTGAATATGTTATACACTCAGTTCAGTTGGACTTTGGTGTTTGCCTCTAATTGATGCTATTGCTGGTATTTAAAGCCTAACAACATTGTAAGAAAAATAAATAAAAATCTTTGTTTACTTTGCTTGGACAGAAAGACTATTTGCTTTGAAGTTTGCTGCGCATTTCATGATCTCTGCAATGTTGTAATGTAGGCCTTTAATCCTAACAATGTTGCTTACTTGTGCAATTTATAGCCGGTAATGCATAAATAAATAAATTTCATCTTGAAACATGAAAACCATACTTTCTGCCATATAAGCACTTATTTTACTGGAGCGAGATCAAGTTCCAATTTTCGACACCAACTTCGTGTTCCGAAATACTCTTATTTGCGGGGCGAAATTATGAGTGGTCAAAAATAGTTTTCACATCAATTCCGTTAAAATATCTTAAAAGTGGTGTCCTGTTGGTTATGGCAGGCAGACGGACAAACGGACAGACAAGTTTAAATCGCTAAAATAAGAGATGGATCTATCTTAGGGCATGTCTACATCAGCACAAACATGATATTTAAGAAGTAATAGCAAAAAAAATGAACGGATTGGACACAATTAAGAGTAAGGCCTTCCTTGTAACCAGGAGAAAGGAGAGAAAACTTTTTAGATAGTTTTCAATGAAAAATTTATTTTCGCTCTCCTTGTAACGTCAAGCATATGTCCATCGTTGTAGAGCATAATAATTAACGTACAGCTGGCAGATCTACATATAGGCACCAAGTGCACTACTTTGAATTCAATGAATTTTTGCCTCATTTCTGCAGAAAGTCTTAAGATGCCATGAATGCATGTACGAAAGAAAGTCCAGAAAATGTGTTTTAAGTATTGCAAGGGAAAAAAATTGGGTTACCATAAAGTTGCTCTCACAGAGTTGTATAACTCAGATGTTAATTGCATACCATGTCAGACGTCAGAAAAATCTCATCATCAAACAACTGATAACCCATAGGTTAGGCAAATTAACATCTTTATAAACAAATTAACTATAAAAATTACTAATGTTAATAAAAACTCGATTAGCGTCAGAAGAAGAAAAACGATTGCCAACGATTAATATATGCATTTTTGCGATTTACTTATCAACATCAATCCAGTGATTAAAATACCATGAAAATTAAACTTTTGTGCAATAGTGTAAAATCTCTCCGTAATCTCTGTAGCCGTTTTTAAGCCATGCTTTGTAAGTGCCATTGAATGTATGAAAAACTACTTTGCGTTTTTTGTTCATTGTTGCTTTTTGCGCTTCATTGCATGTCAAACAGGTAGAAAAATTGCTTTCTTCTCAGGGCGAATCTTAGCTGCACACAAATAAGTTAAAAGTGGAAAATGCAATTTTAAATGCATGCGTTTCAGAGCATTTCATACGCTACTCTTTTTTGCTTGCCTCTCAGAGATATACAAATACGACATATATACACAAACGAGGTTATAGATGAAAATCGCTTATGGTGGGTACTTTTACCATTGAGCATATACAAGTCAATGTATGCTGTGAACTAAAAGTAATAATTTACGACCTAGTGTGGGTAGATCATGACCCCTGTGAACTTGGCATGTAGCCTTCAGCTGAGAAATTGTTGCATACGCTTGAACTTTTCACATCAACTATTGCAACAGTTAAGGGTCCGGGCGGACAGTCAAACCTAATCAAAATCTTCCGCTTGCTTTCTTGATGCTCAATAGGATAGGATAGCTATTATAGTTATTATCAGCTAGATAGAGAGAGACAGACAGAGACATGGATAGTCCTATGGTTTTGCTTTCTCGAAATCGTGCGCAAATCGAGGGGGAAAATAGACTTTGGGTAACATAGATGTCAGTAGTTGTTACTTGGAAGTTGGAATTTCGTATGGAATTTTTACTTTCACAGTAGGCTAAAGATTGGAAGGCTGAAGTCAAACTAAACAAGTAAGAAAATTATATTCAGCCGTGATCGAATCTTTTATGCCCATCACCGTCACCCTAAGAGAGAAAAAACAAGTAAGAGAGCTTAGTTTGCATGCTCTAGAATTAGAAACAGCGCAACTGTTTTCTTCTATTATCAAAATAATAGTTTTTGTCGCATAGATATCTGGGCGTGGTTATGGGCGTGTCCTTGGAAATTCTTTTGCAAATTCGTAGGCGTAATCTTCGTTTTCGCTAACGCGAGAATGTTTACCACAAATACTACACAGTTGTGCAGACGAACAGATAGACATGTTTGGGTGCATTTCACATTCGAAACTGGCCAAGAATTTATAGACTTTATGGGAGTTTTGAAGCTTCTTGTTTCTGCGCGTTATAAGGGTATCGATAAGAAAGTGAAGCTTTAATGTATTATAATATTGGGTGGGCGTGGTCAATATTTTTTCATTTATCTGCAATCTTTTCAAAAACAGAAATGTTTTCAATTTACATGGTGTGCGTGTTCCCCGATCCTTTGGCTCATTTTCAATACCAACCTGCGTGGACGAGGAGAATTTTCATCATAGGCATTGCACGGACGGATAGACACAGATACTTAAATCGATTCAAAAATTCATGCTGACCATGAATATATACATTTTCCGGGGTATCCGAAGCTTCCTTCCGGTCCTTAGAAACGTTTCGACAAAATGAATATACCACTCATCCTTCGGTGGGTGGTGAGTATAAAAATTGTGCGACTGTTGTCAAAATATGAGAAAAGAAACTTCAAAATTTATTAATAGCGTTCATCTTTCTTTCGACATTTCTCGTTAGCTCGCGTTTCTATTCATGGATAAGTCGATGAATGGATTTTTTAACTTTGAATCTATCGTCACATATATATTTGGAAAATTTGTAGAAAATCGGAAGCTTTGTCTTCCTTCTGCCTATCGCTAATTGCGAGTTCTCCAGATTTTTCCCTCTTTTTGGCAATTATTTGTATTTTTGAACAATAGAAAAAGCTCCGAAAACAAAATACCGTTATCCTTATTTCCTCTGGAAAATGTATTCGTTGAAAACGTAAAACGTTATTTATTCACGCCTGTTAAAATTCTATCTCAAAAAAAGCACAGTGGAGGTAAAGTGACAAAAAAATCTGAATACATGGCGTAAAACGCAATGGAAAAGCTTCTATTCGCATCTCACGGCTCCTGCTGCTAGACTCAACTCTAACTACAACAAAACTTCGAATTTAGCTTCAAGGAAGCTGTCAAAAGGTAGTAAATGTAATGACTGCTAACAATGGACAAACAAATCGTCGAATATATTACGCTTCTTATAATTATTTTTTCTTAGAAAAAAAATTACTAAAAAAGCATTTCCATGCTGCCGGTATTTCTATAAAGGCTAAGATTGCTTTTATGTATTGGCCGTATTTTTAAAATCAGTATTCATTTACAGACAACCAGATAAGTGACTTTTACGAGATATCTCTGGAATCCGTAAACAATGAAATCCGCATTATCAGTCAATAAAATCGTTTTTATACAAATTAAGCGCAACTAAAATATTTATATATAGGAAGAACGCAGAAGCACGTCATTACTACCTAACGATGAGAAGTTAATTCGACGATTGTCACTTTGTTTTTACATTCGCACCGTGGGAGTGCCAGCATCGTTTTACGTTTTTCCATTGAAGCATATAGTGCATATGGCGTGCGTTGACAGCACTTAGTCATCAACGTTAATTCGCAAACGCATTAAATGAACAATTATTTACACTTCGTCATACTTTTTAACTTGCAATAGACTTTGTTAATGTGTGAAAAAATGTCGTTACTGTCATTTATAGAAAATTAATTTACATTTTAATTCATACACACACACACACACGCAGTAACAATGTAACAATGTAAAGTCTACCATAAATGCATTTCTGTACATATAGACAAATTAATTAAAAGCAAGCAAATTAACAATCTCTGACAATTCAAGCCAAACGGGTCGTTTAAATAGTTAACAGCAGAATATAACTTATAGTAAAGGAGTAAGCGAATGAATAATGGCATATTTCGGTTCATTCAATTCGAACAGACAGAAAGCGTAGCAGGACACATCCCTTTCCCAATGCATCAATCGGGAAGTTTAACGCCGTACTCGCAGAAGAGGGGAAGCTAGTGAATGCCCTAAAATGTAACTACGTATCTCACGATTGTATGGCGCATTATTTTGAAAGACTTTAAATTTTCGATAATTCGGTTCATTCTGTTGGTTGGAGTGAATTCCAAATTGCTACATCTAACGGATAGAAAGCGCCGCTGGACACATCCCTTTCTCAGTGCATGAAACGTTAAAGGGAACTACGTACTGGATATTTTTCTGAAACACTTTTAATCTTTCTCTCTGTAGCAATTGAGACTTAACGAAGGTTGTCACCGGCAATTCTGCATTGTCCGTCCTTGTAACTGTGCATTCCTAATGCAATACTGAGGCTTGAAGGAATTGACAGAAATATTCGAAACTTTACTCAAGTAGTGTTGGTCGTTAACCACAGTTAAAATTTGACAAAAAGCGTAACTCGCCCAGAATAAACAAAAAACTTTAACTTATAACTGCTTGTTGACCTAAAATTCGCTAGAAACCGGCCCTCTTAAGCCTCATTGCAAAAAAAAAAAACGATGCCGCTCGGCAAAGCGTATCTTTTGAAGCGATCGCTGTTGATCATACTGAACAATTTTACAGATGTTGTACGAATTTCCGAATGAGAAACAGGAAAATGGTTCCAGGCCCTCTAAAATACTCAATCGACTTATAATTGAAATTTCGACAATAGTTAGGAATACAAAAATTTTGGTTCATAAATAAGAAAAAGTGAATTTTGAGTCCTTGATTAGAAAAGAACCTGAGTTATATGCGTCGAAAAGCAAACTGGATGGAAAAAATGGATTTTGTATATGAATGTTCCACAAACTAATTCCACTAAGTAAAGGAGATGCAGAAATAAATCCTTGAAACTACGGAAGTGTTCATAGATAAAGGTATAGAATGATTATATACTTCAAGCTAGGACGAGGAAGGAAAATATTTGCGAAATACGTGCGTATTGTTGAAAGACTTCATTCCCTGACAGTTTGTAGATCAAAGAAGTCTTACGATTTCTACACATTCTAGTGTTTGCTAACACATGCCCTACGTTTAATTGGTGCTATGATATCAGAAAGTTTTTAAGCTATCTCCGATTTTGATACATGAAAACACCTTACACTTAAAATATTTAAACGAAGTTTTTTCTTAACAATTTTTTTACGCTCTAACCCGGCTGGCAACCAGCAAGTGTGTAGCAAGTTTGTGCGGTTTTGTACAGTATCCAGGGGAACTATTATTATGCCAATCTTTAAGCTTGTCTGTCATACTTATTTGCTTGTGTCCTATCTGTATGTCGAATTATTTTTAGATATTTTGTTAAAATGCAACACCAGTTTCACCTGGTCGTCTATCCGTCTGCGCGTCTGATGTCAGTCCATGTATTTTTGTATTTAGCATACAGATCGCAAGTTTCGAGACATTTCGATGAAATTTGGTAAAGACTGAGTTGTTTTGGCCGCAGGACGAACATTATTGAAAATGGTTCGAATCAGAGAACTTTTCGCTCCCCTTCCCAGAAGATATTATATCATTTTGAAATGCATATGAGCAATTATATCAAGCATGTGTTCGCCTGCTTTGTCAAGTCAATTAGTTAAAACAAGAGATGCTTAGTGTATTGTGCAATTCAATCTCAACGGAGTAACTTTTAAGCAAATTATTTGTTTTTTAAAGTAAGATGATAATCCGATCTAAAATTGGAATACAACGCCGTTTTGTTCATTTCAACGTTCAATAAATTTAGAGATTACATAGCACATATAAGGTTTCTAGTTTCTTTTGCTTTGCTCACCTATAGACAAGCTCAGTATAGAAGTCGCATTTGGATATTTCGCAGATAATTTTTATGTTATGAAAGCAAAAAAGGCGTTTTTTTTTTTTATTATCTTCTGCATAATTAAAAAGAGCGGATGTCAAACACATTTTATTTCAAACGCTTACCATAAGTTTAAATTAGCAACGAGGAGGAGCAATGGGGAAAATCTCTAGGCAAGTTTTTTTTTGTTGACGAATGCGCATAGCTAGACGACTGAGGGAAGACCAGAACGGAAGAAGGTTAGCTTAGGTCTGCTTGCGCTTTTATAGACTAGAAAAATTTATTTATCTGTCTGCTTGTTGATTACAGAAGCAATTGTACTAATTAAAGAATTTGTTTAATTTTAATTTTGAATTCTTTACAAAAGTGTTCTCGACATCAGCTTTTATTCACTAAAAATAGAAAAAAGCAAAAAAATAGCAAATTGTAAATAAAAAAGTTCGACACTGGACAATAACAGGGTGTCGTCGCGTCTTCAATAAAATTCAGTCGCAAAATTTACTCAACAAAATATACCGGAACATAAGCCTAGTGCAACGGAGGAGCCACTCTGGGAATTTATAGCAATGTTTGTCAACATTCCACTAACTGCTGTGGGTCCAGTTAAAATAAATTTTCAATTTGGTCTCCCGGGAAAGACATAATTTGTGCTAAGTAGGTATGTTTGTGAATATGGACGGACCAATGAATAGATGAAAGGGTAAAAAAGGAGATTTTAAAGCGATATTAGTCACGGAGGGAAAACCTTTTTCCCAAGACTTCTTGGATTTGGTAAAGAAAGGTCAATAACAATCATTAAGGGCTTTTTTTGAACGTAGAATGATGAAGTCTTG
The DNA here is from genome assembly GCF_014805625.2 of Glossina fuscipes. Taxonomy (NCBI): domain Eukaryota; kingdom Metazoa; phylum Arthropoda; class Insecta; order Diptera; family Glossinidae; genus Glossina; species Glossina fuscipes. The sequence continues at coordinate 923,887 of NW_023998491.1, read as the reverse complement.
CAAAGACTACGATCCTTAAAGCATGGTTGTATATCGGACCAAGATGGGCTTCCCTGCGCAGATGAACAGCGTCGAATTATTGCATTCATTTTCAATCGCTTTTTTGTAATGCGTAAGTTTCCGGCTTGTTGAAAAACAAATTTTATTTAAATATAACTAGCAAAGACACAAACCAAAAAATGTTTTTCAGGCTCTTTTAAGCGCTTAACAGTATCCTGTTAAATGAATCTCGGAGGAATTTGTATCAAAATATAGTTAAAATAGAACTTTTCGAGAATTTTTTAAAAAAGTATTGTAAGCGAAACATGTCTATGTTATTTAGTTAAAACTGTGGTTAAACCGTGCCCTGCGAAAGAATGAAACTAGTACGGCGTGGATGCTTGAGTAGTAGCTTTTCCAAAGATCTGCAGATTATATATTCAGTTTTGCACAAGGGACTCACTTGACAGCAATTCTGTTTACGCTATGCATCAATGATATTCCCATAGCTGTTAAGTCCGCCCGTATCCTAATGTACACAGATGGCGTGAAACTGTTCTTACCTGTTCATTTGGAAACACAATCATGCTTTTCTCCAAGCGGACGTAAATAATTTGGTAACGCGATGTCCAAAAGAACTGTAAGATGGCAACGGAATATTTTATGGACTCATATAAACTGGAGAGCGTGGATTTGAGAAAATTCGACAACCCATATGTGAGGAGAAGAGTAGATGTCAGCTCAATCGTATCGTTGCCATGTGAATTCTATAAAATCTTTGCACAGGCAGTGCTTGTTTCCTCTAGGAAGTTTGTCTTGGGATCCAAGTGTTCCCCTACCTTTTTATGAAAATAGGTTGCTACTCACTTGTTTGCCGCCAATTGAGAAACGTAGGATGGTATTGGGCATTACTTTCATGGTAAACTTAATTAATAGTGCAATTGCCTAACCGTTTTTGCTGAATGCGCCTGCCCGTCCGACGAGGAACTTTCTTTTTATTAAGCTTACTAATTGGTGAAGGTTAAATCATGAGGTTTTTAATCAACTTGGAATTCTCCGTAGGAATCTAAACGTGATTTATAACTTAATCTCGTATTGCTCCCATTAAGACTACTCCTCTTAAATGCCCGTGCACTGCGCATGTTTTCTCTAAACTAAGAGTTCAATCCTAACCATTCGGAATCCTAGTACGGAGTTTGATGAGTAATTGATAGGCACACTGTTTATTTGCTTATATGTTTGTATAAATTGTCTGTTGATTTAAGACTTTTTCTATTTGAATTGTAATTAGGTAAAGTCTTCAATTGTATGAATTGCGCAATTCATCTCCAGCTGAGTTCTCTATTTATGAATTCAAATTAAATAAATGCTTGTCAAAAAATAACTTTCAAAATTTTTTATATTAACTCTGATTGCTTTAATATTTTTCCATTTTTTTATTAGCCCATTATAGCAACAAAAAAAAAAAAAAAGAAACGAAACGAAGAAAAATAATGAATAAAATGTAAACAAAGAAATTTGATTACTTCACAAAGAAAAAAATGAGAAAAAGTGAAGAAAACTTGAAACTAAAACATTGATATTAAAAGAAGTACAAGTTACAAGTAAGCAAACAAGCAATACATCTGACAGGACGTACAAACTCATAGAAAATGACATACATATATATATATACATCTATTCCAGCCTGCAGAAATCCAATATTTATTTTATTTTTATTTATTTATTTTTTTTTTTTTTTTTGTTTGCCTGTTTGTACTCAACGCTCGAAATGAAATCATCCGTCCACACACAGTAACGAAGCGGACAAGAAAACGTTTCTCCCTTTCCTTTTGGCAAATATTTCTATTATAGCAAAACATCGCAAGAAGTCAACAACATGTTTTAGTAATTTGCGCCTTTTTGTCGAAATATATTTGGAAATATGTTTGGGTTTGTGTATACAAACATCCCCTACGGAGAATTGGCGGCATATTTAGTTAGTCATTCTGGCCTAACTAGTAACTAAAACAAATTTGTACAGTAGGGATTGCAAAGCATGCATCTGCTCGATCATGCTCAAGGTCAAAGCGTGAGTTTCGCACGTCCCTTGTGTGCCTGTTCGCTTATTGTTGCTACTCGAGAAGAAACTTGTCGTTTCACATTTACTTGAATACAGCTTACAGCCAAGTTAGTGACGGTTTTCACCTTTCCAAGATATTGGGAAGTTTCAAATTAAGAGGGAAGAAATAGTTCTCAATTCCATAAGAATGTGAAACGGTTCAAGTTTCCCATATTTAAATTTTTCGATCAAAGAAAAGGTTTCAGCAAAAAAAAAAAAAAATACTGCATTCTTCTAAGCTGTAATGTTTACGGTAAGAAACAATTTATAGTTGACCTACGATCGAGACCGAATTATTAGAGATTTTAGTGCATAGGAACAAGGGATAAACATCTCAGTCTTTAGTTTTGCAGGTTACTTCCCAAGACTGGAAAAGGGGCGGGAAACCTACTATACTAGTCTTGCTACTAGAGGATGGGAAAATAGACGTAATATATATAAAAATATCGCGGGTACGGCAGAAGTCACAGGTTTACAATAATATTTCCTTATAACAAAATTTTACTTTCTAAGAACCTAAGTATTTATGTTTCCTTCCAACTATAAGATGCAAAGGCACAAAACTCGACTTTTTAAATAGTAATCGCAATATAGTCGCTAAAGAAAGGTTTTTTTTTTTTTAATTTTTAAAAATCCATTTAACCCTATAAAATGTAATTTTTTGGAAAACATTTTTTATTACATATAACACTAATCAAAAACATCCTTACAGCTCCTACCAAAAAGAAAAAAAGAAAAAGAAAAAAAACAAAATGTTTTTCTTTTCTATGTCTTCTATACTCTGCTAGATAGACATTTTTCATATAAATAATTTTTTTTCGCGCTCTTAAGCACAAATAAAACCTCAAGTTTGATGCAATATCGTGCCGTCAAAGGAATCGATACAATTTCTCCTTTCGCAGTACCCTGCCAATGCACATCCATAGCTACAAGAAAGCAAAAAAAAAAAAAAAAGAATTTATAATCGAAGCAAATACTTGCCGTCTTGTTTACTTTACAAGCGCTAAGAGAACATTGTGTACAATATTTATATGGCAAAGTAAAACGTTTTTATACAAAATCAAACCCTACCTACTTTTTGTAAAATATAGCTTTTTCTTGTATGCAACATTCCGGGAGGAAATAAAAGAAAACGACAACTCGGCTAAAAAAAATTATTCAACAGAGAATATATTTAACATACATACGTGCATAGATGAAATGATAAGTAAATAATAATAAATATATAATAATAGGTATATTTTCAAGTGCCTACGACGGCTTCACCATTCATGTCGTACTCTTCGACAGACAGGCCTGTCGACAATTCACCAGCATTGCCATTTCCTTCTTATGTTTACACCCATCAGTAGGTTAGGATAAGATTTTAAAATTGACTTAGTCAATTCCTTTGATCATTTCTTCGTCCATTTTCCATATTTACACTTACTTTCTTCAAGTTTTCCGTGTTCCTCACTTGTTAGGTTCTCAAGGTTGAAATTTGTAAAAAAAATGCGAAAAATGTAAAAAATTCATTTATTCATCAGAGTACGCGCCCTTATCGGCGGACAAGAGTTTATGAATCCCTGAAAGGCCAGTTTTACTGCATTATCGGAATTAAAATTTTTCCCTATCAAGAAGTTGCCCAAATTGCGAAAGAAGTGGTAGTCAGTGTGAGCTAGATCTGGTGAGTATGGCGAATGATAAAGAAGGTCCAGAAGGTCCTATTCCTGTAGTTTTGCCACCGTCGTTTGAGCAGTGTGTAGTCTGGCGTTACCTTTCAATAAGATAGCGAGTCAATCTGTTGACCATTCTGGGCTGTTTTTCTTCAATTTTTAGCATCACTTTGTCTTCTTGGTTACAGTATATTCTTGCTACGATTGACGAGGCTGGTTTCAAGAAATCGTCTTGATCCGTACGTGCCGTATACCACAAAACACTCGCCATCATACTCTTCTTATGAATGCTGCGCTTTGGAGTAAGCTTTGGTTTGCGATTATCATATTGAATAGGTTTCTCATTACAAGTGATGTAAAATCGAACGCCTTTGTTTGCCTGCTTTGCGTTCAGTTCACGGGGACCTCACTTGACTTGAGCTAAATGGGTTAATATTGTTTATTTGCTAACACCAAGCTCTAATGATAATTCATAAGTACTTTGCGATATGTCAGACTCAACGGTGACCTTAAGCATGTCACTATCGGCCGGTGAGTGTAGGCAATCGCATGGATCACTTGTGAGGTCATAGCTACTAATGCGAAATTTGACGAACCAATTTGGTTCTGCCCGCTGCGCATTTACACTGGAACCATTTTTATATTACGCGCGGTCTGCGTTGCTGTAGTTGCACGTAAGAACTCATACTTCATGACAGTACGAATTTAAGTTTTTAATAATAATAATAATTTTTTGAGCTTGGAATAATTTATTTCTATGGGCAACATGTGTAATTTCTTAACAAAAAAAAAAATAACGGAACGGTAAAATGTTAAGTCATTGTCAAATAACAAGCTGTCAAATGTGGCAAAATTGTAAACTATAAGTTTCATCCTTGCCAACCGGAAGAATTCTTTCTACTCTATCAAGCCATGTAACGTGAAACGAAAGGAAAATTGTTAAGAAATTTCCTTCTTCTCCTGCCTATTCTCATTCGTTCATGCTTTCCTAAAATTCCCTTCTTCTTTCTTCCATTCTCCTTTCCCCAAATGCAAGTTGGTTATCTCCCTCTACAAAATCATTGAAAATCGATGTCCAAGCCTTTTAATTGAACAATGGCATTTTTCTAAATCGAATAGGAACCCTTTCATATTAACACCACGTTTGTCTAACTCATCAGCCAAACACTTTTTTACTGTTCATGTTGCTAGATACTGGAATGCCTTAACACTGCTGAGTCTGAAATACTTAAATGATTCTTTGAATGCCTTTAGAAGAAAACCGACCGCACTTCTGTACATAAAGTGCATATTTTCTTGTTGATAGACATTCATGAAGCAAAATGATTACATTAGAAGCAGCCATCTAGCTGACTATATATATATTCACTTATGTTATAGTTTGCGTTTGCACATGAAATGTATCTATGTAACCAGGTGATAGTGCTATGACTTTAGAGTTATTTAGTAAGGGAATAAATGAATTGGAAACGAAATGCAATGAAAGTACCCTGAGTAATTTTGCCAAACAAATGCATGTTTTCGTATTCTTTTTTTACTCATCTTTCTGACATACTCTCCTCGATTCATATCGTTTCCATAGTAATAAATGCATGCGTGTAATATCTGTCCCATTACTAAGAATCATTTTCGCATTTTCTTTTGATCAAATTTTATATAATAATCTCTTATACAAAAGTCGTAAATGTTTTCCTGAACTACCTGTAGATACAGCAATCACAGATTGTCCATAAAGGGAATTGTCCCCGGTTCTTTTTCTTCTTTTCTCGTACTAAGTAATAAATGAATAAATGAAATGAAAATGGAATTACATGGAATCCATGCAATATAACACTACACGGTAACGTTTCGCCGGCTTGTGAAAAAATTCGCAATGTCTTTAGTGTAGCATGAGAATGCTTTCTCGCAACACGTACAAAGGGGGGACGGAATCCTTCAATAAATTGGGGGAGACAAGCATACATCATTCTGTGAGATCGATACGGAACTAATCATTGGCTTAAGACCCTATGAACATTTTCATGGTGAACGTGGAAATAGTCGACATATCCGCGCTAAGCTTTCTCAGCGTATAATTATGCAAAGATTCGCAACAACCAAAGAAGGAAGCTTCTTCTAGGGTTTGCACCATCTTAAGTATACCTTCCTATCGATTCCTATAATATTTTAACAGGCCCTTCACAAACTTCCGCTAGGCCGGCTGCTAAACTGCAATTCAACTTTGCACGCTTAATAATTATACTGACTGTAGAAGAGCGTACACAACCGAAAATTTCATTTATATTTATATCTCTCCTCGCAATGAAAGACGGAAAGGCGGCAATTACATAGCACTTATATTATAATATTTACTGTTATGATAAATGCTACATTTTTATGGATTTTTAAGTGGTCTCATCTTAAGGAAATTATAGGAAGAAAAGAAAAAAAAAAAAAAAAATGGGAAGATAAATAAATTCTCTTCTTCAAGAGTTGTCGAAAACAGAGAAAATTTTATAAAAACCTTTGACCTCAATTATTTTTAATTCCGAAAAAGAACGAAAAAATTAACTCAAGCAGATCAAGAGGCATTTAAATAAAAAATTCTCTTTTACAGCTATTTTTTTATTTTTTATTTATTTATTTTTTTTTTGCTTATTAATATTACAATTTTAATAACTAAGATTCATTCGACGATGCTTTAGTGAAAACGCCTGGAAAAAAAGGAAAAAGACGTCAAGAGGTGTTTTGTCAAACAAAACACTTAAAAAAAATTACATTCAGCTTAAGGCGAACAGATAATCATCATTTCAAATAAGCCTTCGCTGCTCCGCTGCTGGAAACATTTAATATTTTCTTTCTCTGCATTATTAATGTGGAGGAATGTAGCATCGTAATGAGTAAATATTTGCTTCACGAACATGTCTTAGTTATAAAAACATTTCGTCTAAATCAATAATGAATTACTGCAACAGAAATAATGTTCTATCCAAACTTCTAGGTATTATGATATGGCGAATGACTGAGGTCCATGTAATTCTATTTACATTGATCTAAAGTTCAGTTGTCGCAAAAAGTTCCTTCTCTTGCAAGGTTGCAAGGTTCGAAGCCTTTGGCGTGAAAGTTTGTTGATAGTACAAGTAGTAAAAAGTAGTGACAATAATGACGATCCTGTAGGTAATTAGGGCGTTTGGTAAGCCATCTTATTAAACTTTGCTTTATTTGAAATCCATTCATAAGCTTTACGAAAAAGTCGTCTTTCAGGCTTTTGAACCTAATCGTAGCTAAAAGAAGATAATTTCTATGAGCTCCTTGAAGCGTACTTTTCAACCTTGTGTCATAATTAGTACACACTGCCTTCGTCAAATGGTGGAAAGACTAAGAAAGACTACGAAAAGTGCGAAGAGCATCAAGCAATGTCGTGATGTACTGTCATAGTAATAACCTTTTTTTTATTCTCAAGCCAACCATCATTCCGTTAGATGATATATGATACCTCACGATATATTTATGAAAATTGCTTTGACTAAATTGAGTGAAAAGTTTGTACGCTTAATATTTCATCAGTTTTGCGTGAAATTATGATGTATTTTACCGTTTTCTTTGATCTTCTTTACTTTGGTATTCGTGCATATTTTATGTATGTTTTCTTCTTCATAAAACTTTTTGCATCCACTTTCTGTCATTACTATTACTATTGCAAGTCTTCTTTTAGTTGTTCAATGTCATAGTTTTTTATTTAACAGTTTTTTTTTCTTTTTTTTGTTTGCTCACAGAATTGCATTTGTATTCAGTCATTCATTCAAGCGTTCATATACATGCATAATTATTGTACGCACTTGTAATCCGTTACCAACTTGCACACTGAACGAAGTCTTGCTGTCTCTTGACATTTAACTTTTGTCATTTTTGTCAATTTAACTTTTACTTTAGCGCAAGAAGAAAAAATATATACAAACTTTTCTTCACCGCCATCCCCCCCTCCCCCTATGCACATCCAGCATAGATATGCAGTCAAAGTTATTTCACACACTAGTTTGTGTGAAACTGAGGGAAAGTAAAATGAGGTGAACTATGTGTACTTTTTCTCTGCATTCGTTCAAGTAGAGGAATTTAATCTGGGTCTTATCGCTTAAATTGCAAAATTGAAAATTATGTTAATAGGATTCGCTTTAAAAGGGACTAAAATTATTTTTCTTTTAAATTATGCATGAAAAACATAACCGCAAAGATATGTTAAGTGTTTTTGCAGTGAATACGAAACTCGGAAATACGCTACAATGAACGCACATAAATAGTTGTCACGAGACACGAACTCTATACGAGATTTGACTTTCTTTCTCAGTCAATTCCACCGATGTTGTCGGATGTTCGTTTTTAATTGCTTCAAAAGTGGTCCGCCAGCGCCCAGTGAATCTAAATACAAGGTGTAATGTGGGTTTTTTTTTCCTCTTTCACAATCCTGTTTCGTTAGATGCAACTCTGCACCGAAAAAGTAATTGTCAAGTTCTCACGTCAGAAAAATCAATTTTTAGCAAATGGAGAAGAGATCAAGATGACGCAATGTGAAAGGAAGAAAAGATTTTTTTTTTTTGTTGAAAAATTTTACGGGAAAAAATATAATTTAACAAAAAAAAAATCATTTTTCTCTACAAACCGTTCTATCGGCGGAGGAGAGACCAATAGGCAGGGTAAGTGAAGAATAGGACAAGTCTTCGAATCATTGTAAAATTTTCAAAGATTCAGTTTTTCACTCAATAGATTCTTCGAATATGTGGAAGCAGTCCATTAGCTGCAAGCAATTCTCATCTTAAAATTTAAAAGGCATTCGCAAGCGTTGCGAAAAGAATATTCGTCCCAAGTTGAAAGTTACACCATAATGTCTTGTGTGCTAAATGCTGAATACGCCACTAGTTCAAAAACTTCGTTAGATAAATTCGAGAGGAATTAATGCTTCCGCCAAGAAATTTGAAGTGTGTGATGAAGACTTTGATGTTAATTATGCGTTTTCATGTCATTTGGCAACACATGGAACATAAAAAACGTGATTATGTTTGCAGATTTGACAAAAGCCTTGTAACGGAAAACTTTCGTTACAAAAACAAAAAAAAATATGTCTTTAACAAGCGCGCTTTTGAAATTTCCTAGAGAAGGGAGATTTTCCATAAGTTAATTTGAATATTATTTCTTAACAAAGCTTTCTCCCCAATCAAAATCAAAATTGATTACAAGTATTTTCGCGTTTCTCCTGCTAAGAACATACACGCTACAGTTTTTATGCCCACATCACCGATGGGTAAGGGGTACTGTAGCATTATCGATTTATCGCACTCTACCCGTTTATCAATAACTTATGCTAAGTTTACACTTTATTATATTTCCTCACAATGCAAGACTAGCAATAACCTAAATAAGATCAGTTCTATACATTTCAACATAATGCAACACTAGCGATAACCTAGTTAAGATAACCTAATTTAACTATAACACACATTACATGTAGCTTTAGTAATAGCTTAGTTTAATTGTACTACTTTGCTTAAGTTAGTTACTATATAAAAGATACTGGCCACACTTCAGTTAGGTTAGAAGAAGTAAATCCAGAAGTAACGTGTAAAGTAAGGACAGAAGTAAACTAAGAAGAAAAACTATAAAATAAAGTTAAGAATAAATACTTATATAATTAATAAGGAATCCATAAACAAAAGAACCTGTAATAAGTATTTTCACTACAGCACATTAGTTTTGTTAAGACGTTTGCAACGCCCAAAACAAAGCTTTAGAGACACCACAAAGTGTATATATTTGTAGCCAGCATCTAGCTCTGAACCGATTTAAACATATGCGTATGTAGCTGTCTATGTAACGTCTGTTGTAGACATTCCAAATTCGCCTTCAAATTTGGCTGAAACTTTTGAAGCTCTTGCATGCAGAGAGGTATTGAACACGTAAGCTAAAAACATTTATGTTTTCTTAAAAAAAAAAAAATCACTCATCACTCACGGATTACAAAAGCTACATCTACAAACATTTGAACGTATATTCCACGGGCGAAAAAATTGACCCACGCCTGCGCAAAGTTACAGTTTACTTAAATTTAATTTTTTTGTCAAAATCTTTAAAACGCGCAGACGCAATCTTCAAAAACTCCATCGAGCAAATACATATAACGTAAACAGTCGTATGATGCGGACGTGAATAATTTACTGAGGATTCATAGTAGAGAGTATCAGATATATGCCATAAATTCTTTTTTTGTACAGCTTTCATACGGATTAGAATACAGACAACTAGCTAGTGTGGAAATTCCTTATAAATGCCTTTAAAAGAAACGAACTGAAGCGAGCTTCAGGTCACCATTACATGCAAAGTTTTTAGGAGGTCAACAGAGATATACCACCGACGAACTCTCTAGCCTTAGCAAACATCTCCTTCAATTTTTCTTTCACTTCCCTTTACTACCTATAACTTTTCTTCCATTTAACAAGATTTTGATTGCACTTGACGACGCCTCATGATAATCCCTTGTGAAAACAAATTAATATAAACAATTTTATGCGTATCTTCATCAAGCCTTGTTATGGCAAAGAAACCTCTTTCAATATAATCATGTCAGTATCAATAAGCTAACAAATTCACAAATGCAACATGTCCCATACCTGTGGTGCTGACCACGGCAACCACTTTCCTAGATCCGTTCACATGGTCGATATCTTCGTTTATATTAGTTTAAGAGTACTATCTGAGAGAGCAAGAGATATGACCGCAAATGAACTTTGAAATCAAATTTTCTCTAATTATCAGTTAATCTTCTTCAAGTATAAGAAGCAAACACTCATTACAAAGTATTTACGCACAATCACTCTCACGCACGGAAGCAATGACATAATCTTAGTAATTATAGGCAAAAGCCACTTTAAGTCTTTAAACAACATTTTGTCTTTATTAGTTTTTAAATGGTCATCAGACATGCTATTATATGCAAGCATTATATGCACACATGCACACATGCACACATTCACACAAATTTGCAATCTTTACCAGTTTATCTTTAACATCGCATGGAATACCTTCTGCTCCGGCACCTGTGTAACCATTAATAGTTATGTCTCAATGTGCCCATGTGTATGTTTTGTACATTTCATTGCTAATGCTTATCATCATCAACGTAACGTCAATTCATTATTCGCTTTATGCAATTGTGTCAATTGTGTTAGTTTTCAAGACCCTCAACAATAATAACTCTTATATTTTATATAACTATGTAAGTGTACGTACATACATACATACATTTGATTTTGTTGTGATTTTGTTGTGTTATCATTTGAACGCGCGCACACATTCACACCCGTTGATATGTTTGCTTAAACTGCTTATTTGCCAATGTGTCAGTCAAATAGTTAATTATTCAGTCACACTATAGGTCTTATTAGCGCAGAGGAAAGCATGTAATTATAAGATGTTTAACGCTTCAATTATTTTTCCATTTGATTAATAGCTTGCTTCGAAGGCAAAAACTTATGACTTTGTCATGTTTTTATAAAAGAGAGGAAAAGGCGTGCGAAAGAAGTTAAACATACTTACAAATATATACAGGAATAATTTATAATAACATTTAGAACTACAATAAAAGCCGCAAAGTCTAAAGTCTTTGGATATGATTCCCATCGGCGAAGTGAGGCCAGTCAAAAGTTTTTCGATACGGTTCATCCATATATTTTTCAATTTTTATGTCACATGTTATACTATACGAGTAACAGTTTATCAGGTAAACTTAACGAAATATAATCTCAAGCAAGAAATTGCCATCAAAGCGATCAAAGTGCGCAGCCATGCTGTATATATTATCTATCAGACATCAACATATTGTTCCTACATTCGCGTCAATCAGAGGAAGGCATATTTTCATCTCATTCGCCTCGGATTGTTCGGAAGAGATTAAAAATGCTTCCCTTTATATCTTCGGCCTCTCAGTTAATGCTTGTTTTATTTTCAATTTTAAGAGAACCTCGTTCTCATGTTCGCTTAATAGTAGATCGCTTTAGAGCTTGACAAAAGTGCGTAGGGTTATACTAGAATAGACCATAAAGCATAACCGCTAGCAGATATGTCGAATTGGAAAAGCTTTTCAATTTTTCAGGGATTACTTTGCTTTACTCTACAACTACAACCGCTGATCTTAAAGTTTCGTAGCAAGGAGGGAGAGGGTGGCCAGCTGCTCAGGTACTCAGGCGACAACTTATAGTTTCAAGGGAAGCGTGGGTTCATTTGAGGTAATTTTTTCGTTTGTTTTTCATACCTGATTACGGTTAAGCTAATCATCGCAGATATTCTGCTTCCAATCTTGAATGGGAATGTGCGGCCAATCGACCTATGACGGCGCGCGAACATAGTCCGAGATGTATCCTTCACCCAACTTTAACTTCTGACATGGGCCCTTCTTTGTATTGTGTTGGGTTTTTTTTATACCCATCCCCGAAGGATGAGGGATATACTCTTGTTGTGCAAATGTTTGTTATCCCCCGGAAGAAGTTTCAAAGACTCCACAAAGTATTTATCAGTTATGATCAGTATCAAATTCTAAATCGATTTAAGCATGTCGGTCTGTCCATCTGTGTAATGTTTGCTGTAAACATTCTCCCGGCCGCAAAAATGAAGCGGTTGTCGAAGGACACACCCACAGCGTCACGTAAACTGAGAATACCTCTGTTTTTGAAAAGGTATAAGAAATTGGTATTTGCTCGTTACTCGTAAACTGTAGGATATAAATGGATATCATTGACCACTCTACCCGATATTATAGTGTATCAATATTTAAGCAGAAACAAGCATCAAAAATCCCATAAAGTATGTGCATTCTGGACACCTAAACATGTCCGTCTGTCCATTTGTCTGTCATTTTTAGGATAACGATTAGCGGGCGTAAAAGATTCGGTCACGACTGAATATGCTTGATTTTGTTAGTTATTTTTTTTTTTTTTATTACATAAATAAATATATGAAAAATTTCCCAGTTCGTGACAATTTGCAACATTTGAGAATTATTTGAAAATTTACATCAGCAAAATAATCACAATTGATGACAAATATTTTTATAGCAAATTATTTGTTAATTTTGGTAAAGGGAAAAAAGCCAAAGAGACTCAATCTGACGAATGTAGTCCGAATTCGAACTTCAATTTTGCAAATTGCGCTTAAGAAAATTTCTTTTTTTGTCTCCGACTGAATTTCTTTTTTCATTTATTCATTCAAACACTGCAATAGCTTATACAATACTCGTCAATAACTATCTTTCCTGTTGTTTTATTGCTTTATGGAGTTTTTGAAACTTGTTTCTGCATATTATAGAGGTATTGAAAAGAAAATTTAAATTGCGATTCACCATAATATTGGATAGTCGTGGGCAAGTTTTTCCATTTTTTCTTTCAAGTACTACAGCATCGCCCATAGAATATGCGATGAAGTTTTTGTACATTTACCTGCAACTCTTTATGTGTAGTGAGCAAAAAACCAATTCGTTATTCTTTTTGAAAAAAAGAAATGGTCTCAGTTTTCTTGTGACTGTAAGCGTATTCTTCGACCGATTTGGGCTATTTTACCTGCGGTCAAGAACCTCGAATGTTTCTTCCAAATGTAAAGTTGATAGCTTCAAATTTGCGATCAGGAGAATGTTTACGACAGACATTACGCAGATGGACAGATGGACAACTGGGGAGATGGACAAATGGACAACTGGACAGACGGACATGCTCCACTCGATTGTGAATTTGATGCTGATTAAGAATATATATATGTATATTTTATGGGCTCTCTGAAGATTCCTTCAGAGTGGGTGTTGCAAACGTTTTCACAATATGAACACACCCTTCATCCATCGGCAATGGGTATAAAAAGACGAAAAATCGAATACGTTTAAGAAATAAATCAAGTCAATAAATTTGACATAGAATAAACTTTTACATGCTATAAATAAAATTCGCAGCAGAGGAAAATATTTACCACCATATGGATACAAAAAGGTTTATATTTATTTCAAAAATGCATAAAATTTGAATAATCAATAAAATCTTTTATTTTTAAACTACCGGCGAAAATCTGCAGCCAAGAACATGTAAATAGCATCAATATAAACCAAACCGTATTAATAAGGGATTTTTTTTTTTTTTTGGACTACGTTGCCTTTTGGGTGTACTATGAAGAACTTAATTTACTATGAATTTTTTATACCCTACACCACTTGTGGTACAGGGTATATTAATTTAGTGCAATCGTATGTAAAACGTAGAAGGGCTTAAAATAGATGCACTTTTTTATATCGATCTAAGCCTCTCTGTCCGTCCGTCCATCCGATGTCTGTAGGGTATTTAATGGTGGGATTTGCTTGACTGTAATGTTCTTACTTGTGTTATTATGGTTTAGGTTATGAACTTCTTTTTTATTTGTTATTATATTAGTATTTTCAATAAAATCTGTGAGGAGTAGAAGAAGGCTTTTCCATAAAAAAGAAAGTTATGTTGCTTTACATTAGGAAGCAAAAGAGCCGACAGCGTTGAGTTACAGTGTTACATAGCTCCAGAAAAATTTTTCATAGTGCTATTCAGTAGTTATTAAGCGAAGGGAAAATGGTATTTGCTTAAATAAAAATAAGAGGAAAAGTTCTCTAAAAAAATGTTATGCATCAGAGATCGTTTTCACTGCACGAATGTTTTGTATGAATTTTTTCCAATTCAAACATTTTGAATTTCTTTATGGTGTAACTTAGTTGATCGGATGAATTTCCCATGACGTGCCTCAAGGCAACCACTTGGGACCGCTTTTATTTAATTTGTACACTAATGATTTCCCCTCGATAATTAATTCCAGGCAGATATATGTACGCTGACGATGTTATCGTAGCAGCTTCAAATTGTCTCAAATAATTTGGTTACATGATGCTTGTTAAGTCTTATGAAATTATATCTAAAAAAATGCAAGAAGATCTCTTTCTTATAAAGGAAGTCGTTCAGTACTGATTATTGATTCACACAAGTTGAAAAACGTTGATTCATTCATAATTTTAAGGGTTCTATTCGACCAAAGGTTACTTTCCAATCTGCACATTAAGTTCTCTTTAAATAAATCTAGATGCGTGCTTCCGTTTCATCAAGAGGTGGTCCAAAAAGCTGAAGATTCCTTACATTATAAGGAGTCTTTACATGTACTTAGTTAGACAAACACTAGATTATGCCTCTTTTGTGTGGTTTCCTTTCTATAGGTTGTTGTTATGTAGCTATTCTTGCTGTTTCCCCTTGGGAATTTGGATTGGGACCCGCTTGTCTCTTTGCCTCTTTATGAAAATAGGTTGCTTCTGCTATCCTTACTATCACTTGACAAACGCAGATTTATTCTTCTTCGCTTAATTTTTCTTTACTTCTTCCTTTACACTTTATACTAGTTTTTAATATTAATTCGGATAAGATTTGCATCTAAGAGTCTATTGAATTCGATTATTCATCTATTTTAGTTGAGTTTCTTGTGTAAGTAAATAAAAAAAAAATAAATAAAATAAATATATTTTAAGATAAAAGTAAATTTTTGCATTTTCTCAAAATATTCCTTTAAATCTTGCTATTTAGATGTCAACGGCTGTATTGGTAGACGCATGCCAGCATTTTTATGTAAATAGAAATAATATATACATATATGCTTGTTAAAGTTGAATGAATAAACGCAAAAATATATATATCAGTTTTCAGCAATTTGGATCGATTTAAAATTCATTCGGCTTCAGATCTTTATAAATAAATTGAAAAAAGTAAGCGAAACGAACTTATTATTAAAGTATATTTGAGAAATATTTGCACCTCTCTCTTTTCTCTTGAATTTTCATGACTTGAAGCAAATAATTTCAAATTTTGTCTTCAAAACAAGCTTATAAAGCGTAAAAGTTATCTAAAAACTTTAATGACTTTCATTTACGCGAAGAGACTTTTAAAAATGTCTAATCAGTTTTTTTTTCCATCTCTTCCACTCTTCGAGAGAAGCAATTTAAACACCTGTGTCAAGAAATTGCTATCGCTGCTATAATTAAGGGAAGAAAGTGAAAATATGCTGCTTGTTGTTTTCTTCAATCGATAAAGAAAATGGAGTTACAAAATGGTTCTAGTCTATGCCTAAACACAGGTCCTCCGCAGAAAAGAAACTGTAGCAAGCTGCAAAAAAGGCAAATTTCTTGATTCTTTCTTACATAACTTACGATGTCTTGACAGGGAAACACTTAGGCAGATTTGCATTAGGATCATCTATCTATATCGTCAATTCCAAAATCTTTATTGAATGATTGTTTGCATTAAGATTGATGTCATCTCTTTAATTAGCATACACACACACAAAAAACCAAGTTTATAATATCGTAACGAAATGAAACTGTCCTGGTAGCCTTTGACCTTGTTAAAGCTAAAGGTTAGGTGAAGCTTAGTTATCTACGGATAAGATTTTTTTATTCACTCTAAGGCTATACATGTCACGCTTCTATTTCACTTTGTGCGAATTTTAGGAATTGCCGCAGAAAACAAGTAACAATAAATGAACCGGGACTTTTGAACCAGTTCATAACCTTATGATATGATCTTCGTATGGATGTGTGCATTATGTGCTTGTATTTATTATAATCGCCAACACAAAGTAATTATATTCACATCATCCTCCAGCATTGGGTGCAAAACCATCCCCAATGCTTTAAGGAAATTCAACGCACAATTTAACTTGAAGCGCGTATGCTTAAGCAGCAGAAATGAGAACGATGCAAAAAAAAGGAAAAAGGAAAACAGGAAAGAATTGTTTACAATGTACCAGATTTGTGCAACCAATGACTTAGTTAAGCAACTTTTTCAAACTACATTCGTTGTCGTCGCATGTCATCGCATCCGAAGCAAGAAAGAATTTGTACTTGACTTGGTCCGGATGTTTTCATATTGCAGACCTTTTCCGAATTTCGTTTGATTTTTCTGTGTCGTCACCTTTAGGATAGTTTGAGCGGGGAATGCTAAGATTAGCTGTCATCATCCCTTCCTTCCAATTTAGCTCACTCTCTGAAGCTCTGACGTAGACAAAGCATTAAAATGCAGCCTCAAAGTTGTGAAAAAGTTTTTAAAGAGCATCAGCTTTAGATGAAAACATTGTTTAGATGATGAAAAATGAAATTTAAGCAGTTTTAACTTCCTTGACGAAAGCGAATCTAACAAGCCATACAAGCAATCAAGGCATTAAGCTCACCCACTTTGGACTTGGTCGAAAATTCAACTATCTAAATATTACTTTGCATTTTGGAGCGATTTTTGCAGAACTTATTTTACAAATCACTCCCATAACTGAATGTGAAAATTTTTTAAATGCCTTAACCCAAGATATTTTGATGAGGAGCGTAGCTTTGGATCGAGGTTAACTGCTCACGTGGCAATATTAATTTCGTTCACTTAATCGATCAAAACTAAGGCGAATTATTTTCGGGGTTTTTGCGTTGTTTAGAAATGGCTTTGAAGCAAACAAACTTCTCCCATATAAATTTTAGTTGATAATACTATCGCAGTAGGTCAAGTGTGGTTTATAATAGTTGCTGGTAGGGCGGGCTGTATAACTTATTCTGACATTCGAAATTTTTTTCAATCATCCAAGGGTAACTACTTTGTGCTTTCCTCCTTCTTCATCAGCCTGCCATTTTCCCCCACCAAGTACTACGTTTTACTTAGGTTCCTTAGATTAGTTATTAACTAAAGACAACAGTCCTTAAGGGCATTCAGAGCGTAATTTACAAACTCGAGCTTCTAGATCAGATCTCTAAATGTCAAAAGGAAACCTTAGGCAGAAAAATTTAAACTGAAATGACTTGCATTTGCATAGCATTGAGAGCATGAGTAATGAAATTCTATTTTCCTTTTTATAATGTAATGAAATCAAAACTTCAAACTCAATGACTGCCATCGATTGCTATGCTCGTTACGCAATCTGTATTAAACCAGTCAAGCTTTGAATGTTAGTAATGTTAGTAATAGCAATAGTAGCAACCTGATGTTCCAGGATGGAGAAGAGAAGCTCATATGATTATTGTCTATGCATTGATATCATTTAATTTCCATTAATTTGCTCGACAAGCTTGAACTAAAAAAAAAGAAAAAAAAAGGAAAAAATGAAGAAGAAATGAAAAAAAAAAAAAAACAACAAATTATACTTTTATTAACAATCATCAGTCGTCGCATGAATGGTTTAACTCACTTCGTTAAAAATTTATTTATTTTTTATTATGTATAGTGTACATTGTACACGAGTAAGTGTGCGGAAGACACAAACCGTTATGGTTTTGTATTAAGCTACTGTTTTATATCACACATGTTTCACACACATGAATAATTTCTGTATATAAATTGTCTGAAATGTTTTTAAAAGGCAAAAATAACAGCATCATCAGGCTGATGGTATCTCTTAATGAAATACGGCGGGATACATGTGCAAAATAAAAAAAAAAATATATAAAAAAAAAAACAAGAAAAAAAAAAGAACGCAATCCAACCACTAAACCGATGAAATGGAACTTTGAACAGTGGGATCGCTTGGAAAAATCACAAAACATTTAGCTTGAGTGAATGCTTACTCTGCCCGAGTGGAAGGCTGACTCATAGGCGCATCTCAAATTCCTTTCATATTTTCACTGTTATGCCGACATTTTTGAAATCTTGAAACGATTATTATCGCGAGGAGGACGATACTTGTGGTAGCTTCATTCACATAGAAGCTTGGTCAAGGGAATTTTCAATCTGGCGCAAGCACAAAAATAAACGCTACCTACCCAGATGTGAATGCTGATAGATGAATATGTTTACATTTGTATGGGACCTCAGTAGCTATCAAAGCTATAATAAAATAATTAAGATCGCCCTCTAACTTGCGCGCTTTGAAAATTTCAATTTTTCTTCGGAATTTTCTCTGCTGACTCTAGAATAGAAATCACGGCTTTTTTGCGATTTTTTTTTGTATCACTGAATGCACTGTGTCATCAGTAAATAGCCAGTAGTTAGTTGCCTTTAATCAAAGATGCACTTTTTAAATTAATTCTTTTTTTTTTTTCCTACATACATATAAAGACATTCTCGTACGATTCTATGGAAATCAACTCTAATGAGCTTCGAGTTGAATTCTTTTCCTCCTCTTTACATAGGTTATTTGTTTGTATTGTTAAAGTACATATGTATGCATATGTGAGAATGCACATACAACATCTTATGTTGCAATAAATATGTTATTGCCCTCATTTTAAGTAGGCGTCGTCGACGGGCGAATAACAAATTGCTCATCTTTTCTGTTTGTCATAAAAATTTAGGTTGAGGCGAAAAATTAAGACAACATATTTAAAAAATATTTAATGCAGTGGAATGGAAACTAACAATAAAAATATTAGAAAGTTTAATATAAACAATGACAACAACAAAAACAAGAAAAAAACACAAAAGAAGAAGATAACTAATGAATTTATATTCACTTTCAAGATAGAACCTTTCACAACCGAGTCGGGTTGATAAAGAAACGCGGGCTAGTAGCTGTAAGCGCCATGGTCACTCTGTCAATAGCAGATAATTTTCATGTAACGTCATGGTCACATACTCTGAGGGACAAGAATGTATGATAATATGCTTGTGACTATATATAGGGGCGGGAGAGCTTACAGCAAACAATCACAAGGCCGCGAAGTTAAATTTAAATTGAACTAGCAAAGACACAAACCAAACATTTTAGCTTAGAGATCTGTTAACCTATCAAGAGAATCCTTTTAAATAAGACAAAATTATTCCAAATGTTTTTCAAAAAATCTTATAAAGAGAACATGTCTTTATATTGATTAACTATGAGATTGAAAAAGTGAAAGTTTACCTAGATTCTGTGAGTAAACCGAACACTGCCAACAAATGCTGCACTGCACTGCACTGCATCCAACGATGTGCAGGTTATATTCAATGTTGTTCGTAACTATTTCTTATGAAATTAAGAAAATGTGTTCTATGTGGACTTATATATGAGCTCACTATGGCCAAACCAAGTGCTGCAAAAAAATCAAACAAGTACTGCAAGCAACAAAAATAGAAAAAGTAGACTAGCATCGTTTGCGTTCCTAGTTTTCTTTTTTGGCAGTACTTGGTTTAACCACCGCGGCCTCTCCGAACATTGAACTTAAGCTTGAATTTAAGTTAAACAATGACCGTTTGCTCGGCTATAAGCAATACTGTATATCATATTAAGTAGAGCAATTTTCTTCTTTTTTTTCGGGGTAATACAATTTTTTGCTAAATGCGAGTGAGCTGTAAATGACGTTGAGTTTTAGCTTTGAAGAAAGATAAAAGAGACCTTGAGAGTTTCATTGTCGGACATATTCAAATAGATGAGTCTTGTAAAAATCAAGTACAAATGTGAAAATAAATTTGAATTTAACTAGCAGGGACACATACCAACCACCTTAACAGAGCTCTGTAAATGCCCTAACAAGGCTGTGTTAAGCAGTTAGTATTAAGATATGGTGCGACTTGGAAGTCTTCTCTGTTCAATTTAGCTAAGGCAAAATAATTTTGTATTCGGCTTTTCGAAACTATTTTCGCGGGGCTCTGTTAAGGCATTTACAGAGCTCTGGTAAAGTAATTCGTACTTATCTTTGCTGGTTTTCGAGTTTATTTTCACGCTCTTATGTACATCTCCTACTAACTCGAAGTTATTTTTTTTATCTGTGACAAAAACAACAACAAAATTACTGTAACTCTATCGAGGGCAAATAAAAAACAAACTCTATATTTTACTAAAAATTGTGCTTTTGTTGTATTCCATTAATTTTTCCCAACAACCCTAAAGAGTTTTGCAAAAACTGAAAGTGTATTAAATTTGAATTAATTCCCTTTCATTGCCATAAATTGCCCTCAACATGAAGATATAAAAGCATTAGGAACGTCGCCACCGTTTAAAACTTTATTTAATTTTAAAAATTTTTTCGATTTAATTGAGTATATAAAGTAAGTTTTGAAACATAAAAAAAAAAACAAAAAAAAAACTTTATTAAGTGGCATAATTAAATGCGACACGCCTTCATCATCGTTTCTTACTTCTTTCCATTCTCATCTTTCATGTGGGTGCTTGATTTTTTACTTCAACTGACCGACGTTAGACTTTTTGTTGCCAGTCAGGATTTTATTACAAAAACTGCTGCTGTTCGTCTACAACGCATTTATGAGGTAAGAAGGAGAAGAAATTACTTTTTTGGCAGACAAAAGTTTCTTGTTTTTTTAATTTTTTTTTTAGTTAGCTTATTTTCAATGCCCATCCCCCCACATAGATTTACAAACATATACACATGCCAACTTGCAATTAACACTTAATTTATGTATGTACATACAAACATGGATGGATATGATTGTTGGCAAAAGAATATCAATTTTTTTCTCATACGACAATATTGAGAAAGCTTTAAAGAGCTAATCATTTAGGCAAATTGTTGTGTGTAAGCACGCATGCATGTGCCTATATGCATAGAAAGCTTTAGCGGACCATATAAATATTATTAGCACACACGCTACAGTACACATACACACACAATGGGATTTTCAATTAAAGCAATTAGTGGTAACAGAACATATGTCTTACGATTACGTCTTGGGATTAAATTGCATAAATGAATAATTGCGGTTTAGAGTAGAAGGTATAATTCAGTTTAGGAAATTTTATGATATCATTAGAAAATACATTTCGGCCTAATCTTTAAATATCATTTTCATCGTAAAGAGCTGTGGTAAAAGGCGGCGCTTGAAAACCTGCAGCTGGACTGAAAATACCTCAACATTTTAAACGAAGTCGAAGTCTCTATAAAATGCAAGTTAGTCAAAAATCCGGATAACAGATTCCTCTTTGAATTGCAGTAAATTAAAGTTGTGCGAATTACCAGACAATCTAAGCCCCTTCGACTTTCTCTGTCGGCTTCAGATTAGTTCGTCTCAGTGCGTTCGTCGCGGTTTGTGTAACTTTTCATTGGCCCGTCACAATCTGCTTGCTGCAGACCTCCCTCTCGGAAACTACCTAGTCGTCGATGTTGTTACAGGTCGTTGTATCTGCAATATTTGTTACAAATACAACCCTGCCGTAGGTTGTTGATCTCACTCGTTAAGACATGAATGATGTTTAGAGAAGAAAATGAAGTCGAGCACGTGTTAGAGTCTTGGACAGTTAGAGTTACAATTGAATTGACATTTTTCTTGTTTTCTATTGGAAAACTGTGTAATGCACTGCAATCATTGAGTATCAAAAAAAAAATACTTTGCATGACAGCTATGAGGTCGGTAAAAATTCTTCCACACGTGGTTCTGCCGACCAAAAACCAAACCAAAACCCTGTGTCCATTTTTTCATTTCGCAAATGTCATCAACGCATCAATCACCTCTTCACGCGCGAGATTAGCGACTCGATCTTCTTCAGGGTTGTATTTCCTTACTCTCACATATCTTTTCGTAAGTTTTCTTTTTTGTCCTTCTCCCCTTTATGTGTTATCTCCTATCACTCATACCCTTCTGTATCCCAAGTGGGGCTCTTCTTGATGTTGGTCTATCCTTCCATAACAGAATGCTACAGCATATTGAAAAGTTACAAGCTATTGAAAGGACGTGAAATGTTAAAGCTCTCGAGTTTATCTGAGAAGACAGTTATCCTTCAATGCAATGATGCAGGAAAATAAATCACTAACATATATTGTGAAATTGTACCTTAAAGGAATAAACAGCGATAGGAACTAATTAAAAATGTTTGTGCAATTACTAAAAAGGCAATGGGTGTTTATATGTTGGTTTATACCGATTGCTATTTATCTTTAATTCGTTATTTAAGGCGAAATGAACTCGTTGCGCACAACGCTAGCAGCAAAAGCTACTTCAACTCTACTTAACAGGTAAACCAATTTTTTCTTGTTTTTATGTCTCAGTACATTGTGTTAGGCAACCAAGCAAAGTTATCCGTGCAAATAACGGGGTGTATGCTTGTTCATTGCCTACATACCACGCATTATATTAACACACGCGCATAAGTACATGCACGCATACATCCTAGCAAAAGCATAAGTCAATGTTTTTCTCCGCTCGTTAATTGCGTGCGCTACACACATTGCTTATAAACGCAATAATCATAACAAGTAAGTGGCGGTAGAACCATTAAACAGCAGCACACGTTACCACTCTACCCTCAATAACAAAAACTTCTCTACATTCTGTTCCGAGTTTTGTTGTGCTATTCCGACTACGCACATCTACTGCGGCACCTATGCACACAGTTAGCTTGATATGACTGGTTACCAACTTTACTTCATTTATTTATATATGTGTTTGCGTTTGCTGTCGCTCGCTCTCCCTGCTTTCTGTAAAATAAATATTTGCATTGCCTCAAAATCATGCATTGCATCCCAATGATCCGTACCCGCGTTTAATGTTTATTTTCTTTCCACTCTTTTCAAATTGATCATGAAAGAAGTAAAACAACCGAGAAACAATCTGTTGGTTATGGAGTGGGTTTTATCCATTGCCTGTTGTTGTTATTTTTTGTAGTTGATTGTTGCATAACATATAATCAAGATTGATTTCATTATTTTTTGCAGACGAAGGAGAAGAACATGAAAAAAACAAATAAAAACATCTTTATCTAGCGGAACTCTGCAACGACATTGTAATCCTTTTCAGTAAGTACTTCTTATTTACAACCGGTATCCGATAAGATGATTTTGCGGCGACAAAAACTAATGCAATTTTCAGTTCAGTCCAATAACACATAGGTTTATTTCTACATAAATATCCAATCTGCTATTAGTTAGCGATTTCTTCGGGACCTTTAAAGAGGATCTCTTTATGTGAACACGCTATCGACCTGGCGACTGCCTATAAGTCTACATAGAGTTATTCGCCACATTACATTGGTAGGATCTAGATCGTCTTAAAACATTATCACCAATTTTTGCTTAGCTAGCTTTGGTAGTAAGTATAATCGGGACTTTCTTTACCAACTGTTTACATTTGCCCAATGAGCGAATTGCACACTACGGCACTTACATGATAATGAAAGTCGTAAGTACTTAGTTTATTCTCTATGGAGGATATGATAAATATGCGTAGTACCTCTTCGATTATAGTTTCAGCTCAGAGTTTCAATATCTCTTTGTTTTTGATTAAAGCAAATTTTTGCATATTCTTGATTTAGACAACACTATCCTGCAACTATCGGAACTATAGCCACACAATGTATACCAGAAGCTTTGTTCGTGATTGGGTCCAATCTATTTTGGATACTGAATGTCACCCGTTCGGCCTCTTTCTAAGGAAAAAGGTCATCACAATACTTTCACTTATACTGAGAAAATACTGCAGCTTTGCTAGTGCTAAGTGCAAATGTCATCTTCAAAAATTAGTTGCATATTAGTTCAATCTACACCCTTAAGTATGTGTCGCAATATGTATCCTATGATTCCAGCTTTGTTCTGCTAAGCAAGGGTGGAATTTTCCAAAAGACCGATTTATAAATCGATCTAAAATAAATTATATATGAAAGTAGAATAAAAAAAATAGTTTTACGCTTTTCTCTATTGCAAACAATCCTGATGACAAGCAAACAAAAATGCCAAGTACTTCTCCTCGCATACTACGATTCATGAACAACATATACCCTGAAGAGATTTTCCTGTTCTCATGTCGATATAGACATGCATACATGCCTGAAATACTTGTTTTTGTTGTTACTAAAGTTCCTTAGGTGCACTACCATTGTTGTAAAATTATTATTTTAAACTTTACTAGTGGCACAATGGTGTTGTCATAACATTAAGTTCAAAGTAATGTAGTAAAGTAGTCCTTGCAAAAACAAAATAACTGACAGCTAAGCGCAGGTAGGTATAGTAACGACAATAATAACAATAAAACAAGTAACTCTCGCTTACCACCTAGATAAACAACTACTTTTCATAAAACGAACCCTATCGACAAGTACTCTTTCAAGCATGTCGACAACAACAACAATGGCATAGGCAACAATTTCTTAACATTATCATCGTTCACTCATACATAACTCGTTGTTGTACAAAATGCATTTACTAGCAAAATAAGAAAAACTTAATGAACCGAATCCTTCACTGCTTACAACCCTAGCTGTGAACTCTGTCACTACTACATCTTAAATTATAATCATCTTCTTGAAGCCTATAAGAAGGGGAATATGATATGGTAAGCGCAAAACCCATGCCACTCGTTTGAAAAAATCAACTGCGTGCATTTTCTCAGTCCGGGATGGATTAACTCCACGATATGAGCCGATCATTATCAGAGTTTTGCTTAGACTCATTGTATCGGATCATGTTGATCACATTTTTCTTCTTTTGACAAATTGCCGCAATCACAGATATGAGAATGAAAAGCTGACATTTAGCACAAGCACTCCTTGATCCTGATGAAGAACGCAAGGATAAAAAATACATTTGATCTACCGACGTGAGAGCACGCAGTACAGACGAAATTAAGATAAAAACAATGAGAATTTTTTTCATTCTTTCATCTATAATCTATCTGCCCTTCAAATATTTGTCAAATCATCGGCATGTCCGGTCCAAAAATGCACACCGATTGGTTCAATAACACACTTCCACAATTCTTAATAACGAATTAAAATTTTATTTATTATATTCTGGACCAGGTCTAATTATTTTTTTGAAGATCGAAATGACGTATTCGATAGATGGAATGTTAAAGAGGAGTGTTTCACTGGCCATAATATGCCAAAATCATCTACATACCGTCAAATACCATAAACGAGACCTTATTCCCAATCTTCTTGCACTTTGCTTCATTCGGGGGAAACGAATCCTTCTAATTAGAATTTATTTCAATCGATAATATGTGGGATGTTGCGTTTGAAAAGACGAGTTATTCTTTCAAAGATTAAAGCGAAGCGCACATCCACACTTGCACGGATTATAAACCTTCTTGTCGTGTTTAAAGGTCAAAAGCACCAATTTATAGATAACCTATAGCAGCAGAAATGAATAGCGCGTCATTGTTGTTTCTACAGCAATCGTTTGTATGCTGGTAAGCCTTCGTTCACCAGAAATAATTAACATATGTGTCTATGCGTAAAGAATAATTTGAGATTTTAAGTAATTTGTTGCTTGTTTATGCATTTTATAGGGAATTTATGTCATTTTCGCAAATAATTAGCATAATTGTTCACTGTCCGTTGTGCGTTCGTTGTGCAATACGCACAACAAAACTCACAAATTGTGCCACTTATATATGGTCGAAGGCTAGCCGTAATGTTAACGTCATTTAAAAAAAAAAAAAGTGAATAATAATACGACGTACGCGACTAGTATGCATAGGATTATAAATCTGTATTAAGCGATTATATCCATAAGCTGAGCGCGTGAATTTCAAGCGAATTAAGATAACATGAGATCGCTTCTATTAATTCCAAACATTACATAATAAAACCTTTGTAAATTCAAGAAGAGGCGAATTTTTAATTGTATTTTTCTTTGATACCGTCATTCAGTGCTCAGCGGAAAAAGAGAAGGAATTTGATTTTCCAGCGAACAAACGATTTGTGATAAGCTGTTTTTTTTATGTAATTGTATTTTTAGGCGTGAAGTGATTTCAGGGACATACCTTCGTCTTCTGGGACTCATTAGACGAATCAAAGTTACGCAGAAGACTTAGGAATAATGTGCTTGACACCTAATACCTAATTTTCGGGAATTGATTGAGTATTGAATTTCGTAGATCGTAGATAAGCAAAAAGCTTGTGATTGAGAAATTTTTAGGGGAATTTTTCACAGTGTTGTTGAGTAGAGCCTATAAGAGAAAAAGAAAAGTTTAAGTTGATTGCGAAAACAAGCAAACCCAAATTAAAGAGTTCAACAAAGCCATCGGGGAACCGCTTCCTTACAGAAGCGTGAGAAAACAATTACTTTGCTCGCTTTTAAACAAGACCTTCAAGGCCGATCAAATCTAAGCAGACTAGTTACAAATTTTATCTTCAATGTCTTTAACGGTAATTTTTCTAAGAATAAATGAATTAAGTTGTTCTCCCGTGTCATTTTATAACATTCTTTGGAGTAGTTCTTAACAAAATCCGATCAAGGAGTATGTAAGAGTGTATTCTTATGTTTAGCGAGGAGATTGTGTTAGAGAATGGCGAGACAAAGAAGAAAAGTGTAGAAGTCTTTATACATGAGAGTGAGGGCCGTTTGTACCTATAAAGCAATTCTGTTATTATAAGTGCTAATAAGAATGAAGATTTAAATGATTTGATGGACAGGACGTAACTTACAAAAGTAGGCGTCGCCCACGTCTCTCTTACTCATCGATGTTCTTCTTATCCATCCTCGTATTCATCAAATTTATTATTTACTCCTTATAAGTAGATTTTAAAAGCAAACGTAACATGCTCTGTAAGCGTATACATTTCCACACCATAACATCGGTGCAGTTGTCGAGCTTAACTTACATTTACTTTTATATATTTGGAAGACACATAAAAGAAGAAGGTAATCTAATCCACTCTTTACTGATTATCAAATATAATTACCAAAGGGGAAGAGAGAATTGGATATAAGCAAGTTTTAAAAAGCTTCAGTGAGTTTCCAAAAAAGTTTGGACTTTATGGGAAATAATGCGTATGAACTAAGGTCGTAGTAATGATAAGGGTAAGAATGACGATGCTGATGGGCTTTCAATTGGTTAACATGAATGGAGGAAACCCAAGGGTAATTGCAATTTTTAGATCAATAATTTTTGGTTTTTTTTTTCAAGTTTTTGCAATACAATATCGATAGTGTGTATTGGAAAAAGGCTCAAGTTCAAGAGCAAACGTCACTGTTGCATGTATACGATTTAAAAGGACAGAAAGCCAGGAGAAAAATTACAAAACTAAAAAAAAATTTCAAAATACAGCCAAGGCAAGACAAAACCCGTTTCCTTCCAGCGTTAAACCAAAAAACAACAACAAACATCAACGGCAACAAGGCAATAAAGCAAAAAAAAAAAAAAAAAAAAAAACCATACAAGACCGACGCTTTACGTAGACAGTGAAATAGTCAAAGGCACTCAATCCAGCACAAATAAATAAACTATCTAAATAGCACCGCGTGGAGCAACCGAGAAGCCAATCACTATTGCATGTACTTGTTGATTACAGATAAATTGAATAAAATTGCCAACCCATCTTCGCGTAGATCCGTATGCGGGAAAAGAAACAAACATTTTTTAAAAGAATTTTAAATTGTTTTATACAATTTTTAAAAATAACCGAAAAGTTTACAAAGCAAAAAAAAAAAAAGAAAAGAAACTTAAAGCGGCAAAGCAAAAACACTGAAACGTTGAATGTAAGATACGCCCTACTAATCTAGAATTCGTATAAGAATTTGAAGGAGAGACACTTGTAGAAACGCCTTAAATTTTAATCCAATAATCGAAAGCAAGACGACCCGAATTTCTGACTTCACACTTTCTCGTCTTCAAATTTCTACCTGAACTTTGATTCATTTGTGCTTAGCATGGCACTTCTCACGATCTCTTCATCAAGATCTCGTGCCCATTTTTTGTCTACACATTTAAGCAATTCTTTATCTCAATATCGTCTTGGCAAAGGCTTGGATACTTTGAGAATTACAAATGAGATAATAAAATTAGAATATCGTCATCCAATAGTAGATCAATAATATAACAATGTGACGTCAATAGCTAGCAGCCATATTACCGATGTTACCCGTTGACCAGACAGTGAATTTTTTATATGCAAACATTCACATACATATATGTATATATGTGGATATGAACGCATATGTCCATCCACACACAAGTGTGTGCTTGTATCTGTCATTTAAACATGCGTGTTTGTACCGTACCCCACCAGTCTACCAACGGATAGCCACTTCCCATGAATATTTTAACATTATAAATGTACATTCGCCTAGATACGTATATGTGAAGCGAGAAGAGCGATTAATTTAGTTACTTCCACATATTTCTCAAGTTTGATGTTCTGTTTTATGTTTAATACCAAATTTTTTTTTTCTTTTTTTTGCAAACTAACCGAAGAGAAATATTAATAAATTTATCCTGGCTACGGTTAAACAAACACAAATGAAGCCATTTATCTGCCATGTACGAAAGAATGTTGTACACCGATAACTAGAGAATACCGAAATACCTAAATAGCGGATTACTTTTTAGGGGAGTGTAGTTTTCCAGTCCATTACTCGTCTTTTCGAGGCAGATGTTGAACTAGTTGCGATTATTATTATTATAATTAATTTAGTCAGAGAAATAAATAGACCAAAGACCAAACGCTCTAGGATCTGAGACTGTCGGCTTTATTCAAAGCTCTAACGCACTTGAGATTTGAACTCACAACCATTGACTTAGTTGAGATTCTTGGCTTACTCGGTCACTCAGACAGATGAAGTATTTACTAGTCCTCAAAAGATTAAAAAACTATATATTTCGATTAAAATTTAAGAAATGTGTGGAAAGGTCTTCTCAAGAGCAAATTTTTTTTTTTTTTTGAAAACATAAAATATTCTCTTGCGATATCCACGTCCTTAATAACTTTGCCCAAAAATTTGTTTTTCTTTTTTATTCGTAGTCCTACTGTCAATGGATTTGGTCACTGTTTGCTACTGCTTTCTAAGACGCAACGAGTATAATGTAGACTATTAGGTCGACAATAACCAGCGCAAAAAGTAGTGTAACAGACTAAAAAAATAGCTGACAGTTTTTTGGAATGTAGGGCACGTTAATAGAATCACAATATTCGAAGAAGTCATTAAGCACATATTGAAGTGCAAAAAAAAAAAAAAAAAAAAAAACTGTTTCTGATTTCGTTCTGATTGTTGCGAAGCATCTTCAATTTAAGCTCACAAAACTCGAATCCCAAAAAAAAATTACTTAACATACTTACGTAAAACGTTAGTAAAGCGCGGAAACGATTTTACAAATATTGATTTTTGCTTAGACTGGAGAATGAAATGCTTTCCGTCAAAAAAAAAGGCAATTTTTATAAAAAAAAAAAAAGTTTATTTTAACTTCACCATAGAATGTCATTTTAAAAGTTTTAATAAAAAGATTGAAAATTGTTGGAATTGTTTCGTTATGAAATATCGTATCTCGCTAAAATCTGTTTACAGTTTTAATATATATTTCAGACATGGTTTTTTTTTTTCGGTAAAATAAACTTTTCATTAAGTCTTTGGCATTTATTTGCGACCGGGGTATTCCTCCTCATTGCCTTTCGTCGAAAGTTTTAAAGAAAACAAATTTTATAATTCTATAATCGAGTCTAAAAGTCAACTTTCAAACTCTTTATCACAAACTTTTCTGGCAGTGCCACTAAACACGATCTTAGCCGCATACTCATTCAAAGGCCGCTTCGATAAGGGTAAAAAATAATGTTTTTCTTGCACATAAATGCATTTAAATTCACATAAACACTTCACAATATCAGGCAAGTCACAAATGAACGGATAATCTATTGGGCTGCGAAGGGAATCTTTTCAGAGCGCTTGAGATGACTTTAAAAACTTTTGCTTTCAAGTATGTAACAGACTTTTCCTGACTTATCGTAGAAAATCCAAAGCATGCAACATTGAACCAAAAAAGATAATTGATGTTCCGAGAAAACCTCAACTGGTATTGTTTCGTTGGAAAAAGGACTCTCATAATATGTTTACCATTTTTTTGCAACTTCCTATGACCATTTAATGCATTTATGTGCATTTCTAGTATATAATTAGCCAGAAAAGGAAGAAACATGAGTGAAACATGAATGAGTATGTGGTCTTAATAGTTCCACGCATTTACGACTAAGAGACTGAAATGTGACCCGGCGAATATTAAAGAGGTTGGAAGATAATTCGTATTAAATGGAAACTGTTATTTTATGTAGAGGAAAGTCAAAAAAATTGAACTCAACCGTTAGTTGCACTAATATTTCCCATTTCTTTATCATTTTCATCTGTAAAAATCGCTGATCAGAATTTTTGCAAACACGCTATAGCTTCCTATTGTTTCTTTCCATTTAATCTTTCCTCGCGCATGTTAATAGCTCGTTAAACGCATAGCACTGCAATCGCCTATGAGCACGTACTGAACATCGTTATCTTTAAGATGTTATTCGTATAAATCGCACAAACCGAGTAACTCTGAACAAGCGTTTAATTGACCATAATATAAAATTCTTGACGAACCAATTGGCAATCGACTTTCTCGCTGCTCTAATCAATAGTCTACATGGGCGTTAATTTTGTAATCGGTCGACGGGTACGAACAAAAAGACAATCCGAGCTGAATGTACATAAGTTCCTGTTTGCCTTTTAATACAACTATCAGCGAATAAATTCTGAATGGAGTTTATTATTATATCCAACAAAACAAGTAAATTGAATAAATTTAACTTGTTGGGTATATGCGCTTGCGATTATTTTGACGTATAGGTGTGTGTGTGTGTGTGTATGTGTACGTATGCGCTTAAAAAATAAACTGAATAAAAAATCATAAATTTTAAGTGGTTTTAATTTGTAGTCGGTTGTCTGCACAACCGTACAAGAGTGAATATGTGTTGGAAGTACAATGCAAAATAAAAAACCAAATAAATATTTATTGAAAAAAATTTCCATTTACAAGTAATCAAATAAACTCTGATGTAGACGTTTGCTTCCTCGCATCAGTTCATCAACAAAGAAATTCTCAGTTTCAAGCAAATGCTTGTGCTGTTAATAAAAAAATATCCGACACAATAAAAACTGCTGCGAGCAGTCGCTACTGTAGTCATGGGATATATATCATCAAAAAAAAATTATACTTTAGAAATCGGCCACAAATAAACGGGGATACTTAACTCACTTGCGGATCCACTGCAAAGGAATTAAAGATGAAAACGGAAAGGATTTGAATCGTAAATGTTAGGGTAAGAACATCTTATGCATTCGTTAAGAAGTTTCTATGCTTAGTCGAATTGGTAAAAGCCTTGCGGCAACATCATAGCTTTAGCTTGTGTACGCTTTGACAGCTTTTGCGAATTCTTTCGGGACATTGTCTCAGAATTTTGGACGCTGTTGTTGACTATTCTTGTACTCTTTTGCATCATCTTAATAATTGTTAGGCAAATGCACCTAATTGCGGAAGTGAACATTGGCGGATCGGAGTTGGTTCTTTTTTTTTTTTTTTTTTTGCATTCCTTGACTTTTAAGAAGCTATACCTTTGATTTTAGGATGATCAGAATGATAAAGTTTACCCTTCCATCTCAATTTTCACGATTATCACAAAGCAGTTTATACTCAAGGTAATCGGTACCTTAAGTTGTTCGAATTTCATAGAGCCTCCTCCATGCGCCTACCCAGACCCATGAGACCTATGCATAGCATAGTAAATGTACCTTTTCTACAGTAGAGTTTGAAAAAAAGAGCAAAAATCTATTTATATTAAAATATTATTAAAAAAAAAAAGGGGTCGTACGTACGTGTGAATTAAAAGTTTGAAGAAAAAAGAACACCTCACCCTCAAATCGTAGAAATTCTGCTTAATTATTGTGCATTTTGAGTTCGTTCTTTTATTTATTCACCTGTCTACTTTTCTTTTTTAACCTCAGGGTCATTTTAATTGTTGTAATTTACAAATGACTGAGTGCTCTTGATACTAAATATTTGCAAAACAACTTTATTTAACAACATTGTTTTTTATCACAGTAATACTGAGATCAATGACCTTCTTTTTATTCATTTTTTTCCTTTCGACGTCTGGACTTCAAATATGAGTCAATTGAGATTTTGCGAAATGCTGGTAAATTTTGTTAGTGAATGCTATGGAATTATCATTGTTGTATAGCAGCTGCAGCATCTACGTTGTTATTGCGATAGTTATAGATTGATTAGGTATAACTTGAATTCGATTGAATTTTCAAGCATTAAAACAAGTAAGAAAATTATATTCGGTAGTGACCGAATCATTCACACACATCACTGTTATCCTAAAAAAGACAATAATAAGTTTAGTGGGCGTGGCTGAATTTTTCCATTTTATAAATAAAAATTTTTGTTGCATAAGTGTGTGGACGTTGTAGGCGTGCTCTTAGAAAAATTCAAGTCCCTTCGAAATTCTTTCACAAATTTGTAGGCGATGTCTCCATTTTCATCGACGGGAGAATATTTACCATAAATATTTCACAGATAGAAAGGTGGACATACGAACAGACGAATGACGTTTAGATGCATTCGAAATTTTGAAAAGGTGGTAAAGGTATTAAGAAGCATACTAAATTTTGCTACACTATAATACTGGGCAGACGTGGTCATCTTTTTCCGTTTTTATTTAAGTGATACAGCATCGTCCATAGAATATGCGTTGAAATTTTTGTACATTTATCTGCTGTAGTTTATTAGTAATCAACAAGACAACGATTTTTCATTTCTTTTGAAAAACAGTGGTGTTCGCAATTTACGCAGTGCTGTGCGTTTGCTCTTCGACAGATTTGGCCCATTTTCAGTATCAACCTGCATGCAAGGACTCCCAATGTTTCTGCCAAACTTGGAGTTGATAGCTTAGTTTTGTACAGACATCGCACAGTCGGACAGACACATATACCGACAAGCGAACATGCTTAAATAGATTTAGAATTCCATGCTAATCAAGAATATATACACTTTGTACAGTCTCTGATGATTCCTTTTGCGCTTTGCAAATGTTTTGACAAACTGAATATATCCCTCGTACTTCGGGGATGGGTATAAAAACCGAATTGTGCATACTCCCTAGTTGAATTATTTTAAACCTACAAAGAAGTATGCTTCGTCGAAACTAATGCAAAGAAAGAAAGGCCCAAGTCAGAAGTTGGGATTTGTTCCAAACGAAACGGAAGATAATCTGCACATCCTGGGGAAGGCTTCTGATGAAGAATTCATGCAATACTAGTTCCATTTTTGCAGTACCCGGCTTGGCCACAGCCCCCTTTCAAGCATGTTGCGAGCAATAACTTATTTTATGCCAACTTTCAAGGCGCGAAAAAATAATTTTCTTCTGAATAAAATTGAATATGAAATGCACATCGTTGGAGTATTCATACAACACTTGTTTCATTTTTTTCGTAGTCCTTGGTTTAGCCCCACCAGCAAGATAAACTGTGGTAGTGCTTTTTTTTTTGTATCAAATCATTTTAAGGCCTTGTGAGTCGTTGGATTGCGGACCTTAAGCAACCAGGCTGACGATCTAAATTACGGATACATGGCAATAACAGCTTGGTCCCACGACACGCAAATACGGGAGAGCGAATTCCAAGCGTGGATGCGGCCAAGTATGAGCCTCTGTAACATATCATACATCGCATGGTTGCTTGCCGTTGCGCTCAATTTTTATGTTTCATCACCAGCGACACTGCTTGCATTAAAACATTCGGTTTTTTTTTTTTACGATCTTATGAAAACATGTCACATATTGATTAAAAAAAAAAAAAAAAATCACAAACGCATTTTAATTTCATTCAACACTTAATTTTGCCATAATGTTAAGCGTTATCTTTGGCAGATGTTTGATTAATAGCAACAAAAACCTTAATATATAATCAGTTGCAGAAGCAATGCTCTGAGTTTGTATCTTTTCATATTTTTATTCTTTACATTATTTTCGTATTCATTTCTTCATTTTATTGTATTATTTAAACCATACACGTTTACTATTGGTTTTCTCTTGTCCTCCATCTGCCCTCATATCATATTAAATCTTGCATAAGATTTTCTTTAAGAAATAAATATTTTGCATTGTAAAAAAGAAAAAAAAAAAAAAACGACTCATTTTGTTTTTGCTTTTGCTTTTTTTTTAACAAAAGAGAGAAAATCAAACATATTTTATGCTGCATCACCAAGCACATCGTCAGCATTATCGTCATCATTTTTGTTATTACACTTATGCTATATTGCTGGAAGTGTAATCTACAGATATATATGATTGGAAGTCTGTCTATCTGTGTTGCTCCTCTTCACAACAAGCACGCTCACTTGAGACGCTATAGACGCAAAAAAGTGGAACACAGTCTATTCTTTTTTCTTATTTTTTGGATAAATCGATTTATTTGAGCAATAGAGACAGATATCTTTAAAGATTTAGTAATGGGTACACTACCATGAAGGTTTTGTTTCACGGTAACCGATGCTAGAGGCCTAAACTATCCCGGAGAAACCAGATATATTGATTGTGTGTGGCCCAATAAACCCACTCTGTAGAGTGTTGAGGACTATCAACACTTCTAATTATTCGCTTTAGGAATGATGAAAACCACAACCGTCACGATACCCCCCGAAGGGCCTTACCCAGTAGTCAGGACTCGTACATTGCTTAACTGCTGCTTCCACGGTGGTTTACACATGTTTGTAAGTATGCGAAGTATCTTAGCAAGCACCAATCTGCAGTACACCAATGCAGCCATCTCTGCCCGCAGGTACTCGTGGCTTTGCGAGTGGGCTTCTGACCCCCGTGGAGCGACATAGACACTCTTGCCCTCGGATCAGCTGAACAATCCCGACTAGCCAGTGCCGGATTATCTTTTTTCAAGATATATTTGCGTCGGGTGCTACATCTGACATGTCGGGCTCATGCTCTCGACTATTACTACGTCAACGTACTTTACGTAACCACGACAGCTTTGTATTTCCTCCTTAGCAAGAGTCTGTAAGAAGAGAAGTGCTCCTAGCAAGGCTTCTTCCAGTGTACCACGAAGCTATTGTTCAGAAAACTTGTCGCCAAGTTGTAGAGAAACTGGAGCAAGCAGTTTAATTCAATTATGTAGAGAAAGATCAGAATAGATCTGTGTTGGAGCAAGCAAAAGACTATAATTAAAGGAAGCGACAAATAATCGCAACTCTTTTTATTGCTGCCAGAGTGACAGGGGCAAAAGGCCGCTCTAGGCACATAATCATGGAAGCTGTTAGGAATCCGTATTCCACGTATTCCACGAATCAATTAATCAATCAATTCGAAAGTCACACAAGAACACCGCTCACTCAACCCTTAAACAGATCGTCTCTGTTTGTGTGAACCGCACAAACATAAAGTTTACCTGACAACTCCAACTATCAGATGAAGGCAAAAATTGATAAAGCATGTAACAAAATTCCCCAGGCAAGGCTTAAATCAAAATGGACAACAATTTGAACATGAAAATTTGTGTTGACTAAACAAATTCTACATCTATCTGTCGTCTTTAACTTGTACTCTTAATCTGTAATATATATAGCGCTTTTATAATCACGCAATGTATGTACATATTTCGTCGGGACACATTGTATGATGTGTTTTACAAATGATGTGAAGCGCATTTCACCGATTAAAATACCATCTTCTTATATATTTCATTGATATTTAGGAACATTATACAAATATATCATAAAACAAAATTGTTGACGTCATCCTGTAAATAGCGTTGGAATTTCTTTTTGGACTTTAGATAATTCTGTTGTCATTAGAGTATGTTATCGATACACTCTACGCTGTGTCATCTTGCAATTATTTGATGAAGATCATAATCCAATAATATTTCTTTCAACAGCCGAGATATAAAACAAGATAATTAATTCGAGACTCCGGAGAATTAATATTGATTCCAGTTACGTTGCGGAAGTGATAACACGTATAACATTTATATATGTACATCTGTACACATTTATATGCAAGTAACTTATCAACTTTATTAAGGTTCAAACAAAGAACTTACTGTTCACATTGAACCTTTTTTACGCAACATTGCGTATCTTCGGTCGTTGATTTGCTGTTTTGCACAAGAACAAGAAATATGTTATCTCGCGTCGATATGTTATGACATTTGCATAGTCATTTATAAACAAGACAAATAAACCAGGATAGAGATGGACTGACTGCCTTGAAGAACTCTGCTAACTATTGATTTCTTTAGAGGATAGGCATTAGTAAACTGTGTATGGTATTGCGTTAGATAACCGCATATGCAATCACTTTACAGAGTGATTGGTATATTTAACGCTTGTAGACGCTTGCTTTTCCTATTTGTAAGAGATTTGCATTTTTCATTATGCTAAGGGGAACTGTCGTTATCCTTCGCCGCACCGTTCTTAAGCACCGTTTTTATGAAAAAAGTCGAAAGTGATGGAAACAATTTGATAACCACTGTCTGTATGCCTGTGGCTACCGATAACAAATCGATATGCTGAAAGCAGCGATCTTGAAACCTAAGTTTATGGCTTAATTTTCGCGTTTTTTTCGAATCCTTAATGGGAGCTACTGAATGACGGCGTCTGTCTTCTTGCAAGATAACAGGAGGACCACTTTGTAGCACACAGTTGCACGTATAGTTAATAAATAGTTAATAAATTTTTAATGGACTTAATTCAGATAATTAAGTACATGGTTCGCTCAGGCAACATTAACTACTACTACAAGCAAAAGATAGGAAGAATTTTAGGAATGGGCTCACGATCTTGTTGATACTTTCAACTCCTTCGGATTAAATACAACAACACGTTATTGTCAGTTATGTACGGACATAACAAATGCAATTGTATATAGCAACACGTGATATACATTGACTTACCGTATAGCTTTAACCGAAGCGATATAAACTCAATTTCGAACTCTATCGTACTATCCACACGGCTAGATCATAAGTTGGCAAATACCGCAACTAAAAGCTACCCACCATGTCGAAACTGAGTACACGCACTGAACACAAGTCTCCGTGAATACCAAGATATTGTAACTTACAGAATACGTGCCAATAAATGGTGCAAATAATTGAGCTTTTTCAGCTATAGCTGCTGCGATTAACACACACAGATGTAGCCTTTAACAAAAAAGGCCATACTATATGTCAAATTTTAGTTGAAGTCTGCTCAAATTTCATGTCATTTCATTTATGAGGTGTTTTGAGTGGTTTTAACGATGCTACTTTTGTGTTAACTAAATCCTGTTCTTTGATGGGAAAATATGGAGCGTCGGTTGTAAAAGTGTTAGAAAAAATTTTTTTCATTATTTTACCGAACATATTGCGCTTCTGGATGACGCTTCGAACAATGTTTTTATTCAAAAAACAGAAAATATGCCGCATTTGAGTTTGCGACTTGCTTTACATTAGCTCATCATATACCGACCACACAACACTGTTTCTGAACGGTGCATTAATTTCGCATCGCGATTAGAAGAGATTATCGGGCGTCGACTTTTCGATGCTGCACCCAACTTACGCATATCCAACGGATTCATAGTCTCAGTTTTGATTTGAAAGTCTTCCTTCCCATGAGTAGCACATAGAGCTGCAATCCAAGAGGCATTACTGAAATTATCATAAACGCGACCGAATTGAAGCTATGAAGTATCGAATACAAGCCTGCAATAACATAACTAGTAGGAACGTAATGGCTCAAGTTAACTCTTAACAGTGCTCGTGCACAGAAGCGTAGAACACCTCTTAATTTAAAAAAAAGCCGAAAGACGACAAGTAGGAAAGTTGTACTTGGGTGGACCGAATATTGTATAACCACCAGTTAGTTTATAATATATAGGGGGCGTCATCGTCCTTCTCCAATTTTGGGATAAGAAACTTATATTAGGTAGAATGATCTTTCCACTGCAGCTTACGGGTAGTGAGTAAAAAAAAACCATGCTGCAATACCAAGCTGACTAAATTTTGATGCTTTGTAATAACGAGTGGGCATGTTTTATCTTATTTACCTTATAAGTAAAAAATGAAAAATATGAAAATTTGATTGCGAGTAGTAGTAGCTATGCGGGTATGGTCGATTTTTCTCTTATCATTTTTACGATCAGAGGAGTGTCGACAACAGACAGACAGACGCACGGACGGGCAGACATGGCTTAATCAATTTCGAACTTCGTATGTATATACTTTATAGACTCTGAAGCTTTATTTATTTATTTATTTATTTATTTATTTATTCCACTTATACAAGAAACTCAACTAAAACAAAATGGCAGTCGAGTTCAATTGACTCTTAAGTAAATCTTAAAATTATTTAATAATAAAACTTAGTATAAGTACAATAAAACAAATAAGGAGGAAAAAAAAAAGAAAAAAAAAAAAAAAGCATGTACACAATTAGCATAGAGCCACGCCCACAACCGATACAGGACCAAATTGCAAGTGAACCCCTAAGCCATCGCAAACATGCATAAGCTTGGCAACCGATAATTGTTAACAACAAATTAATTTTCGACTCATAATGACAAAATCTAAGGTTAAATCAGTTTAAGTACGACATAGGTAAATCGCGCTTGTTGAGCAATATTGCTTTAATAGACTTTAAAGAGTCCGTTAATTAGAATAGATGATAGACATCATTTAGGTTCTTGCAAACAACTCTGAGCGGGTTAAACAGTTCAAAGTTATATTTGCATTGACTAAGCTTTATCAACATAAAGTACCTAGAGAAGCGGTTAGGGACATTAAAGCAAATCTCACGAAGTAATGCGGGCGAATCAATTGCACCATTTATTAATTTGATTAGGAAGGAAACCCCAAGAACAAATCTACGTTTCTCGAGTGACGGTAAGGATAACAGAAGCAACCTATTTTCATAGGGTGGAGGAGGGGAAATCGGGTCCCAACCCAAATTCCTAAGTGCAAACAGCAAGAATTGCTTTTGTATAGATTCAATTGAACCAACGTAGCATTTATATGAAGGAGACCACACAACAGAGGCATACTCAAGAATAGGTCTAACCAAACACGTGTAAAGCCTTTTCGTAATATAAGGATCATCAAGCTCTTTGGACCACCTCTGTATAAAACCAAGAGCGGACCTAGCTTTGCTTAACGAGGACTCAATATGCAAATTGAAACGTAACCTATAATCGAATAGAACGCCTAAATCTATGAACGAATCGACGTCTTCCAACCTGTGCGAATCAATGAAGTATTGGGTACTAAACGACTTCCTTCTTAAGAATGAAAGCTTCTTACATTTATTTAGATTTAGCTTCAGAAGATTGAGGGAGCACCATGCAACCAAATTGTTCAAATCACTTTGAAGATGATGTGATTGCGATTCTACGGAAAAAGAAGTAAGATTCTCTTTCGAGAATCGCAAACATTATGACAAAATTAATATATTCTCATCGTAGGGTGGAGGGTATGAAACCAATATTGCGCATTTAAAATTGTCGCTTCATCAGTTTCTTCAAGTCTTTATATGAAAACTCTAAAGGTTTTCTCATTTAAGGATTAGTCAATCGATAAGGATGGTGCACACGCTTCGTCTATCATTGATTAGGTCAGGTCATGTATACCAAGTATAAATGATAATCATTATCAGACTTGTCACGAAAATAATCCGGATGTGAGAACAAGGCAACAAGAATTTACATTCTTTGAAAAATCGAAAAAACAAGACAATTTCGCGGATAAATATCAAGTTCATCTTATAGTTCTTCATAAACTTAAAAATAACGAAACAACAGCAAATTAAAGAAACGTTAGTAGAAAAAAGTTTTGCTTGCACTTACTTTTCTCTTCAAACACTTGTTTGACCGATGACATTGATGTTGTTGCTGATAGCAGCGTTGAGCTCGCTGTAGCAGCAGCTGCCGACGATGCTGATGATAATAATGAGGGTCGTCGGCTGTGAGTTCGATGCACTTGATGGGGACTACCATGGATAAATGTGGTCGGCGAATGTATGGCACCGCTAGCACTAACACCAGAACGACGTAAATCCACATTAAAACGGCTACTGGCGCTAGCACCGCCTCCATTACCACTGACACTAGCAGGAAACGAGGAAATGGATGAGGGCGGTGCCGATGGCATCGAAGACGACAATGACGGAGACATAAAGCTAGATGTGCTAATTTTACGTATTTCCGTTATATCACCGACATGTGGAGAACTTTTCGTTGAAGTTGGCTGTTTCAGGCTAGAAGCCAAACAATCTGTCGACAATGTCGACAATAATAAAACAAGACAAACTAACATAATGACATTTAAATTAAGTGAGCTAAAATAACATAATTGATGCACAACAAACGCAACATAATTACGAAGTAGCGTTAACGGAGACGTCGACCGAATTGTTAAAGTTGCAGAAACCGGCATTATTAACGTAGGCAGCACTAAGAAAACACAATAATAATGTTTTTACCACCTCAACTGGTTTCGAGAGACACGCTCTCTTCTCTTCTCTTCTCTTCTCTTTATATCTCTCTCTGCCTCTCCGTTGTTCTTGAGCAAATTACAAATTTATTAAAAATATTTTTGCTTATTTTTTTTTTTTGTTTAATTTATAATAAAAGCAAGAAAAAATTGACTTTGCTAAACTTTATATAGAAAAATATTTTTTTCAAAATGTTTTTCCACTTTTTGTTTGGCCTTGCGTGTGTGAGTGTGTGTGCGCGTGTGCTTTAAAGTATCCTATCCAAACCACAATTAAAAGCAATAGCACTTTATTGTTGACACCTTTCCGTGCCAATTTCCACTATTTTTAACATTATTTACTTTACACTTGATTACATTATTTTCTCCAATTAAATATATGTAGACGCGTTTATCTAAAAACATCATTTCTTTACAGCATTAATTTATATGCTTAGTAGCTACATATTGCAAATGTTCGCATGAGCTCTTAGGCCAAAATATAACAAACGCGAAACGCACGACCATCACTCTCGAAATCTACAATGAATTCGATTAAAAAAAAAAAAAAACAATGTAAAATGTTGAAAAAGAAAAAAACACGGAGGAAAATCTAGCCAAGAAAACTTTATTCTCACTCACACTTATTATCTTTTCTTTTGATTGTACTTGTTTTTGTGCATAACTTTAAAATTTCTTTCTTTTTTTTATGGCATCTGATTATAATTTTTTCACATTTTCTATTAATTCTTCTTATTTTAAGAACTTCAATCCAACCGATGATCCGACAAATCCCGCAGATACTTCGATGCAAACTAAAATCGTCTCTCAGAGCAAGCAACATTTTACAAAAACTAAGTAAAATCAAGCAAAAGAAATTTCCTCTCAGAGCAGTACTGCCAGTGAATATTCTCTCTATTATACATCTTAAAGCCAGATATTATCTCATCTTCGGTAGCCCTGTTTATTAACAGTTATTACTTTGGTATGGCAATACCGTTACCATTGCTTTAATGAGAAAATATATATATCTTTTTATTTCGTAGATGAAGTAATTAAGAATCTCAGCCAGAAACAAAGTGCAAACGTTTTTCCAATTCGAAATGAATCACTTCGGAACAACTAAATAAAAAGTTTTTTATATACAACGAAATTTGATTGTTAGTGTATTGCTAAAGAGGATGAGAATGCACGAAAGCAAAGAATTGTTATTTTTATTCTCATGGAAAGGAACTGCTGATAGAGAAAGGAATTTGCGAAAATTTTATATTTGCCGTAAATTATAAGAATAGCCTTTTGCATTTGACCGGCTTGAATGATCACTCATGTATAGCTGAGTAATACTTTTGACCAGTTCCCACTTGAAGACCATCGCCCATTGTTAGCTATTCATTCACTAATCATGAACACAAAATGTTTGTTTTGATATACACATCCGTTTTTTATTTGTTATCCATACTCTACAATGCATTCCACAAACAAATTCCACAATTAACTAACGCTTATAGATAACAGAACCACTACAGTCACTCTTATATCTTTACAGGTATCTTATTTGAAAGATACCTCAACAGGAAAAGAAAAAGAAATGTTTATAAACATTCAAAATGTAGAAAAAAAACAAAAAAAACCGGATATTTCCTTGGGAACATTTACTATGGAGATATTATAACTTGTCCAACAAAATAACATTGGTTTTCAAAAATATTTTGTCCCGAAATCGTGGTAATCAAATTTCTTCGTATGAACGTGCGAATAATAAGTGATAAAATGAATACGGGGACTGGGTTACGCGAGTGCAAATAAATTGTTTTGTGTGAAATATAATCTTTACTACACATACGCAATATGAATTTCTCTGAACGGCAGTAAAACAAAGTGAAAAGCCTGTAGTGGGACGCGTCCCGCCGTTAAATATCCTACAGCATTCTATATGCAGCTATTGAATTTTGAAATTAAGGCGCTATATGAAAAGTGGTCGAAAAGTTTGTCCGATCCGAACTATTTTCAAAAGCGTTCATAATTGGGCTGAAACATGAAAATATTCCCAAATATACGGCCTATAGCTCGAACGCAAGAAAACGAGACGGACAGATAGACAGACGGACAATCTTAACTCGATTCAGAAAGTGATTAGAGATCAATCGGTATAATAAACGGTGGGTCCAACTCAAGTCCTTCTGACTGTTGCATAAAGTTAGTATATCTTTGCACCACGAGTGGTGTAGAAAGAGAAAGTCTATCGAAAACTGTAGAAAATTGATAAACGTAAGCAAAATATGTTTTATGCCCAAAAACGCAATTATTTAAAGTTGAAAAAGTAGTAATTGCCTCCAAATTTACTTCGAAAATAAATGAATGCACAAACTTTCGTACGTTTTGCTGCATGATAGAAACACACATACCAACCTGCAGATCGCAAGTTTTGAGATATTTTGTTGACATATGGCACTCCACCGCTCTCCATAAAAAATTTTTGCAAGTTTGAAAATTTCTTGACAAATATCGCCGAGTGATAGCGTTTCGGCTTATTGAATTGGAAAATACAATCCCCCCCCCTTCACCTTCATATATATATATATATATATATATAGGCCTTTACATGGAAACAATGTATAATTGTTAATATTTTTCCCGGAAAAAATCAAGAATTATGTATTCCGAAGCGCTGTAGGGTATCTAATCGCTGACTTTGCTCGACTGTGGTTTTAATTGTTTTCAATACAATCTGTACATCTTTCGATTTCTTGAAACTCACACGCGCTCTATTTACATGTGTTTACATTATGTAAATTATGAAACTGAGAATGTGTTACGTATTTTTAGAAAAATTTATTAACAACAAAAAGAATCAGAATTCAGTGATTTGATTAGTTTCCCAAAATGGTCAAACAGCGTTTGAAAAATGACATGAATTTTTACTTACCTAAAAACTTTATTTCTAGAATATATTTATTATGAGCCCATGGAGTCAAACGATCATTTATTATTTAATTAGTATAAAATGTTAACATAATTTAAAAATGACTTAATAATTGAACTTAAACGATACTTCTGGAAAGCATTAAGAAGACGAGTGCCGTTGATGTCGTTGCGCGTACGAGCAAATTTTCCATTCATTATTAAGCGGTGATGTTGTTCAATTAATACTCGTTTAAGAAAACTGAAAATTTCGCAAAGTCCTTTCGAAATCCAAATTGTACATTGTCACCTTCGTCCTTAGTGGAAGTGTTTGAATCTAATTATTCTATTCACGGTTCGTGTAGCTTTGCAGCAGATTCCATATCCAAAGCGCCACAAGCCTGTTTGGCATGAATCGAATAATAGTAACTAAGTTTACAGATTCCAAAAAAGCTTACCATCTTTATCCGAGTTCTTTTAAGAATTTCAGGGGGCTTTACTTCGTGATTGGGATAGAATACAAATTCGTCACATTCTAGACCACGTTCGTTGAAATTACTAGGATTGGCGTAAAGGATTCCAATTTTCAATTTCGATTTTGAAATGGTTAGCCTATATTGCCCTTATGGCTTTCCGATTCGTTACCGAATCGATGACCAAATCGAATCGGTTTTTATTTCAGCATTGGTAACGGTTTGAATGATACTATGGCCACTCTTTCCGTTCCGTTAAACTATATATTAAGTCAACAACGAAGTTGAGATGATAGATTCCGATAAACCAAAAGCTGTTTGTGAACATTTTTCTGCAATTTTCGTTTTCTATTAACTTTCGTGAAGATTGTGCGGTAAATTATTGAGATGAGGTTGCATTACCAAGGGAAAAACGTTTTCATTGCCTGTATAACTTTCATAATTACGTCTTTCTGGCGAATTCAAACAAACCGTATCCGTATTATTCCTTCGGGATTTTTAATGCAAAGCACTTTGTCTCAGCTTTCATGTATCCTTAGTC
Source organism: Glossina fuscipes (assembly GCF_014805625.2). Taxonomy (NCBI): domain Eukaryota; kingdom Metazoa; phylum Arthropoda; class Insecta; order Diptera; family Glossinidae; genus Glossina; species Glossina fuscipes. Next base: position 879,075 of record NW_023998491.1, on the reverse strand, counting down.
GCGATTTATTCGAGCATTTGCATCTGCACCCAAGTGACGCTATGAATATCGCATCACATCCCCCGTTGCGTTCAAAACCCAAAAAAAAAAAAAAAAAAAAAAAACAATAATAAAAGACTTTATCAACATCTACATAGTGATGACGAACGAAAAGAAACGCATTAAAACTTACAGCATCATAAAAATGACGTCATCATAAGATTGAATTGAGCTCCCTCCATCATTTCACGTTTATTCATCCGATCGTAGTGAAAACATATTGTTAACGCCTTCAATGCCTTAACATCGGTTCCCAATATAATCTGGCAATATTTCAGGGGAAATAAACCAGGCTTGTTGCTCACGAGATAACCAATTGCCACAAATCCCATCCGCCAACAAAACATAATTTATCGATAACTGTCATGAAAATAGGGAAAAATAATTAAATTGAAGAGCAAAACGATGCCATCGAATCCTCAATTGTTTATCTTTACACTAATTTGTATGCGTGTAAATTAAATTTTCAGAATAAAAGTAATTTATCTTTTGATGAGTGGTGGAGCACGTGCATGCACACTTAGATGAATATACTTACGTTGTGTACTAGTAATTAGTTTCGGTAAGCTGACATGCAAACCATCGATACGATGACATTTCATATTAATCGTAGTCCAAAGGCTCATATAATGTCATTACGATGCCAATCAACTCAATTACACAAGCATTATCAGCGTTTACGCGACGCATCTCGTTTTGAATCAAGGACAACGGAGGAGAGGCTTCATCCTCGGTTACTGATAAAAAAAAAAAAAAAAAAAATTTTTTTATTTAAACATAGCAACTATTATTATATTGATTGACTTGAAACTAACAAAAAACAAGTAAGAAAATTATATTCGGTCGTAACCCATCACCGTTATCCTAACAAAGACAAGAGAGTAAAAGAATTCAATTTTCTTGCTCTATAATACGCAGTGGGTGCGGCTAATTTTTTCAAAAAAAAAAGTTTTTGCCCCATATTCGCGTGGGCGTTGAGGGCGTGTCCTTGATAAAGTTCAAGTCATTTCCAAACTGCTTTGCAAATTTTTCGCCGATACCTTCATTTTCATTAACGGCAGAATGTTTACCGCATATAATATACGTTGCGCAGACAGACGGACCTGCTTAGGTGCATTCCAAATTTGAAATTAGCCGAAATTTTATATACTTTATGGGGTTTTTGAAGCTTGTTTTTGCGCCTTATAAAGGGATTGAAAACAATTAAATTTTGATCCACTATAATACTAAGAAGGCGCGGTCAATTTTTCCATTTTTGTGCGGGTGTTACAGTTTCCCCCGTAGGATATGCAATCAACTTTCTGTACATTTATCTGCTACAGTTAATAAGTAATGAGCAATAATCAATTTTTCACTCCTGTTGGATAGCAGAAATGTTCTTGGTTTACGTGATACTATGGGCGTGCTCTTGAACCGATTTGGGCCATTTTTGATAGCAGTCTGCTTGCAAGAATTTGCAATGTTAAGAGCTTCAAGTTTGCGGCCAGAAAAATGTTTACAACAGACATTACGCAAACGGCAGATGGACAGACGGACATGTTTGGATCGATTCGATGATGCTGATCAGGAATATGTATACTTTGTGATGTACTCTGATGCTTCCTGCCTGGCATTGGATAATATCATCATCAGCCTTCAGCGACGGAGTTAAGAAGAGAAATAAGAAGAATTTATTTTAAAAACAATGCTGGAAAGAACAATAAAACTGAGAATTCGTTATTCTATGATTTTGTGTGTGATACTGTTCGCATTAAAACTGTTGTCATTATATTACTATTGGCATTATATCTCGTGTAGTTTCTGAGTAACGAGCAAAAAAAAAATTCTTTTTTTTTTTGATTTAAAACGGAGTAGCTCTCAGTTATGCTGTACAGTAGGAGTATGCTTTGACCGATGTGATTCATTTCCAATATCAATCGGCGTGCAACAATTTTGAACCTTCTTCAGTATATCTTTCTCTTGAGCAAAAAGAAATGAACAGACAGCCGGACGGATATGCTAAGATTAATTCGGTTGTGTTACAAATGATTTGCCGAAACGCATATATAGATACCTAGTGTAGTAGTGATTCCGAAATTGATTTGCATTTGCTTTCCCAGCCTTGCTGGGCAAGAAAAAAAAGAGTAAAAAGATCCACGTATACGTATACGTATACGCGATATGTTACTTAGCTAGAGTCGGTGTCGGATAATGCAACAGCACTCATTTAATAGCCAATTTCCTTAATCTCTAATTATCTAATTGACTTTAAATTTTATTTAACTTTTTTTGCTTACACATCTGACATAAGAAGTGAACAATTTCATTACCTCTAGGATCTTGCCTTGCTCAGCAGCAACAAGCAGCAAAGAACAGCATGGTAATGACAATAGCATCAACGATAAGAAAAACACCAAGAACAACAACAACAACAGCAGCAGCATACAATTTGCAAATGACATTAAATCTGTTTTCGTATGCAAATGACTTCCACTCCATTCCAGAGTGTATATGCAGAGTGTGTAGAAACTAAAAAACTGTTTGATATATAAGCGCATTAAAGGCGCAAACGTGTACGCGCAACAGACGTAGTCACTTTTACTCAAACAAACAGATTCCAATCGTAGCAGAATAAAAATATACATATATATATATATATATATATATATATATATATAAATTCCTCTCCCTCATGTAAAATTCAAATTTATTCTCGTAAAAAAAGGCAAATGAACTGAGTGAGTCTGAATGCTAACTGGCCTAACCATACGGAAAGCAATGAAAAAAGAAAACATAATAAAGCTAATAATAAACGTGGGGAAAAAACTTATTTGCATGCTACCCAACGATGGATATAACTTCCGTTACCTTCAAATTAATACCTTTCGATTTCTTTTCTCAAATCGCTTACAGCTAGACAGCGTAATACAATCCGTGTCACATGTAAAGATTTTCATATATGTTCTTTTGATAATTATGGAATTTGTTCTTAGTAAGGAGAAGCCATTCGAAGACTTCTATCTATGTTTTTATTCAATGATAAGATGGCGAGGGACAAATCAAATGAAAAACTTACTGCATTACGTTCTACGTTAGTGATGAGATTATATGGAAACATGGAATAAAAAAATGTGAGAAATGAGAAGCTGCTCATAATTTCAAATTCGAAATAAAATTTTCAGATTAGAATCAACCATGATTTTTACTTCGCCTAAATAAAGGCTAAAGCTCAAGGTGAATCGACATTTTCTGTAATGATATTAACAGCGACTGAAAGTTGTTTCAGCTAATGTTGCATAATGTTGCATCTAAGCGTTGCTTATGTAACAACGAACTTTGTATATCATCCCTTTTCCATATCGTGCTTAACAAAAAAAACTTCCATACAATTTTCCGTAGTTTCTTTATCCACGACCTGGGAGCGCTTAGTAAGTAAATAAAAGAAGGCTTTTTTGTTTTTGCTTCTGAGTGGGTGGCAATTGAATTCTCGACAAATTTTTTTACCTTATGTTGTTATCTTAACGTTGTGATGAAAATAGTAAGCCGAGAGGGTCACATATTCGGCTGAGAAAATGTCCAAGCAGAGGAGATTTTTTATAGAGCTTTGAAGCAAATGCTTTCCTTTGTTTGAACACGTATTTCGCAAAATCACAAAACGAGAATAAATAAAAAAATCAATAAAGTGCGCTTAATTTTATCACTTAATGCGCTCTCCATTCGATTACCATACAAATAAAAAGATCATAACAATGACATTTTCTTTTTAATCAGAACGAATTGACATAAAGGAAGTTGATAGCATGGTGTTTATCGTTTTCTTTTTTTTTTTTCTTTTCGTTTTTGTGCGTTCCAAAACTAGAACAAGTAGGCACGTTTTAGTCGGTCACAGCCAAGCATTAAATAGTCTACGTCACTTCGCTTAATGCATTTATTCATTCATTTTCGTGATAACACACCAAAGATACTGTTTTCATGAAAGAAATCTCATATTGAAGAGTGAACAAAATGTCAGCTGATGGTGGTCCAAAGAAAAGTAGTTAGAAAAATTTCCCCATCTGATCAAGTGTAGAATGGCGGAGTCCTATTACCCAACCATTTTTTTCGAGAAATTTTGAAAATTGCAATTTTCGCCATAAGGTGCGAAATGGGAAGCAGTCGAAAAAGGTTTTCAATCGCTTTCGTTTTCGTTCTTGGGTCAACGCACATCGAAGTATTTCAAATACCACGACCTATAGGCTAAACCCCGAAAATATATAGGCAACGATCAGATGGACAGATAAACAGACAAACTCAAACGGTGGGCTTACCTGAAGTCGCTATGGGTGCTACATACAACCCGATAAACTTAACATTCCGTTACATCATGAGTGATGTAAGCTATAAAAATATGTTCTAAAAAATTTTAATAATAGTAATGGGAAGAGTAAACTGTTAAAATTCATTATATGCCGTACGGTCACGTGCAACATATACTTGAAATATGGTATAACTAAAATAGGAAACACAACCAACGTAGAAACAACGGAAAAAGCTTTTGTTGTCACTTGAGGTTTATTTAACAGAAAGATGTAAAAACGTCACTTATTAAATTTATGAAAAAAAGAAATCTATATGTGTAGCTCGTGACGGTAGACAGTATGTACCATAAAACCGAGGTAAATCCTCAAAAGTGTGCTGTGATGACGGGCACCAACAGAATGTTGGCTGTTAACAATTTTACTTGTCCGAAGTATCCTTTGGTTGCGCATAGCCACTGTATACGTCTATGTGGGCAACGAACCGTTAAGTACTTGTGAAGCCCAATTTACAAATACCAACGTTGGCAGTTAAAAGTTTCACTTTTCCGAAGAGTCCTTCGGTTGGATATAGCCACTGCATACATATATGTGGGCAACGAGCCGTTAAGTACTTGTAAAAGTTAATTTACAAATACTTCCGTATGCGGCCATGCCTACGTACCCTAAGAGACTAATGTCTGTTAACGTCTTTTTATGCAGTGTCAGTCTTTTGTCAGACTATTGCTATCTCTAATTTAGATTTAAATCTGTCTGTAGGTCCAGTTTTCAACTCTTCAAGGCTTTCAATGTCACCTTTCCAACGAGCATAAATCTGAAATTGTTTGATCGATACTTTATGAGATGCCGATCACTATAGTCACCTAAAGAAGAAATAATGGATTTCTTGTTTCCCGTCTTATTATCACATAGATTATGGTTCGAACTTATGTCCCTATCGTCTACCATTTTATTTTGTACTATTTTTTTATTTCCTTTTTAGCACTTTGACGATGGCTCTACTTACCGTAATATAAACATTTACTCGTAGCATAGTAATATTTGGAAGATCGTAGTGACCAAGCCAAGTGCTCCGAAATATTTAAACTAATATCCTGTGAAAAAACATATACCGTACAGAGTTGGAAAATTTATTGATCATTGATTTGCGTGATTTTAGTCATTAATAACTTAACAGTTCAGTTCAGTTTGTTCAAATTTTTGGTTCGTGCCTTTGCTAGTTATGTTTAAAAACAACTTCAACCCCCAGAAACTTCGCCTAGAAATTTCAAAAGTTTACACTGATGGCGCAATGTTCTTACGACAAAAACGCCAAAATTATCGCCAGACCGCGCAAATGGTTTGAAGAGATTCCTCAAAATATGAGAAATTATTGGAGTTTTGCTGAATAAGCGCCATGAACTTTTTCTTTGACGTAATGTTAATATACACGTTTTTTTTTTTTTTGTTATTTTTGCCTTTGTTCTCGTTATGTTCTTGAATGTCAGTGAAATTACTTTTCATCTATGCATGGCTCTATATGGGCTTACATTTAAAACAATTTATTTCCCTAAGCGACTTCGGGTTAGACGACGGATATAATGTAACAAAATATTGTGCCTTTGTTCCACGAATTATGGATTTCTTGCAGTAGATTCGATGTCAAATAGAGTACGAAGGTCAAATAGAAGTGCAGTAAGAGAAATTTTGATATTCCTTAGGATCTCTAAAAATATATGAAACGACAAGTCAAAAGGCCATCACAAGCAAACTTCGAATTGATTTTGTGGCCTTTTAGTACTCTTTCGCTTTTCGCTTTTTGTTTTTAAACTCAAGTTAGAACCTTATCTACGGCTGACGCAAGGAAGGCCAACAAAAGTGAAACCTTCATACTCTAGAATATCGGTTGTTAATGGCCGTTTTTTTTCATTTTCCTAAAGACATTGTAGGATGACTCATAGCTTCCACGTGCCCATTTCTATTATTGTATCCTTTGTAGATTATAAGTGAGGTATAAAAAAAAGCTTTCTTTTTGGAAGAAGTTTTTCAGGTTACGATGCACTGTGGACCTGTCCTTTGACTTTCAATGCCAATTTTCAAAGCTTTTGCCAAATTTGAAGGCCATATCTTAAACATAAAACAAAAACATTGGGCGGAGCGATGGACTGCCATGGTTACATCGGGAATGATCAAGGATAGTTTCTACTTTATCTGAAGCTTCCTTGTGGTTTTCGGGAAATATAAACTTATGTTTTCTTTCCGTAATGGCTGGAAAAAATTCTGTACGAACTTGTCAACAACTGATCATAAATTTGTGACTAGACCTCAGAGTACTCAAAGTTTACACAATGCAACTTGACATTTGACGTGATTGCCTTGTGCTTAAAGTAGGGCCATAGTGCTTGTAACTTAGCAAGGCTGCTGTGCATAAAAGGAAGCTGGCTCAAATCGAACTTTGCAGAAATCTTTTGAAGAAGAACACGCAAATCAACCAACCAAATCTTGTAATATATGAATGCGAGTGACTTTGTCATTCTCTATTGGTAAATATTCTAACTGACTCAAGTGCATTTTGTGAAAACAACATAACTGTAAGTTTATCCTGGTAGACATTCAGATAAACACTCATCAATGAAAAGGGGACACATGTCAATGGATGAAGAGGTAGGAGTAAAAGTGCTTCACAGGCAGCTTACATTTGCTAGGTTATTGCTATTCATTGCCTAGGAGGCGTTGCGCTGTGAGGAGCCAAAGTCGCCCCTCGTTTTGGCCTCAGGGGTTCTCTGTCTCTGGTGGGAGAAGAGTGCTACTTTAAGTTAGAGAGTAAACTAGTTTAGGGTAGAGAATAAGAATAGAAGAACAGGGTAAGGATAGAACAAGAATAGGATACGAATAGATTAAGAGTAGAATAGGAATAGAATAAGGCTAGGATGAGAATAGAATAGGAATAGATTGAGACTACAATAAGAATAGGGTAAGACTTGGGAAGGGTAGAATAAGTTAGAATAACTTAGAGTTAGTCTTAGTTGGGAGTCGGATTTGAGACTTGGTCGAAACTGGATTTCCGCGAGAGTCGGTCGCGTTTCGATAATTATAAGATAAAGAGTGAAGTAAAGATCCCTTGCGAAAACAAATTTTCTGGGCCGCTGAGCTACCCTAGCCTCAGCGAATGGGCCAAAAAGTCCTCACAGCGCATATATACGCGTACATTTGCATTTCCAAACTCCTTTCCTTTCACCTAAAATAAATTTGTTATACCCACCGCTGTAAAATGGGGATCTACTCATTTTGTTTTCTTCTACAATGTATGTAACATCCAAAAGAAAGTTTCAGACACTCTATAAAATATATATATTCTTGGTCAGCGTGAAATTCTGAATCGATTTAGCAATGTCTGCCCGTCAGTATGGTGTGTAATGTTGACACTCTCCTCTAGCTAAAATAAAGCTAACGACTTCAAATTTGGCAGAAACATTAGAAGTTCTTGCACACGAGTTAGCATTGAAGATGGGCCCAATTGGTCAGCGCAGTAGCACGAAGGGAGGGGTAAATGGAACTCAACTCCGTTTTTCTTAACAAAAATTTGTGGGTTTTTACTCATTACTCAGAAATTATAAAAGTTAGAAAGCTAAATTTTTCGCATATACTTTACGATGCACCCTTCATGTCCTTTACGTGCACAAACTTACAAACTTACGAGTAATTAAACTTTTTCTCTTCACTTTTATGGGATTTAATGCTGGTTTACCAAAACAAGACAAACAAGACTGAACGTTTAAAACTATTTTACACATTCTTCCAATGAAGATATATTGTCTGCCTAAAAATGGGTTAATTCTAAAATGAGTATGGTAGACACAGCGGTTAATTTTTTCTTAACAAGACCAGCGATATGGGTATCAAATAAAAGGGCTTGTATGTAGTAGTATGCCAAAAGGAAAGTGGTGAGTGTACGGGATTCGTTCGCCGCCGTTTTAAACTCATATTCGTTTTGCTAGCATAAATATTTGTAGTTGCCTAAGGATTTTTTCCTCCCTACATTTTACTTACATTTAGTTTTTAGTTAATGGTAGGTTTCTCAAGAGAAGACAAACGAGGACAGAGGAAGATTAAATCAACTTGCTTATCTCATTGTTGTGTCGTTAGTATTCCGTTTTCCTTTTGCGGCAGGTAAACACAGTTCTGCGTAGGTAAGCAAATAAATATTTGTATCTATTAATTATGTTGGATGAGAGGTGACTTGTATGAACTTGTATTTCCCTTTTGCTTGTACCTTTGTAGGTTTGTTTGGCATAGCTTTAGTTCCAGTTTGTGTTTTAGCAGACATTTTGAAGTTCATTATACCCCATATTAAAGGGAGTTATTGATTAGTGTGCCCATTCCATCGACAATGTAAATATTCAATTTTCAATTTTCCTGTTACTGTTTTTCATCTCCACTCAGGCAGTAGTGCTTCGAAAAAAAACTGCAATCAACTGTGTTGCCCAACAAATTGTTTTCAGTTAACTGGAAGCCAACTTTCAATTATTAATTATTAACAGATTTGATAATCGAAAAGCAAGGTTATGTTCTGTAGAATTCTGTAGAACAAAAATAATGGTAACCGTGTCACGGTAGATGTATAGCAACAGAGCACAAATTTCATTCCTTTTTAATTATCACTAGGCGAGAGAAGGTAAGAAAATGCAAATATTTGATGAAGCTTGTAAACAAAAACCAAATCAAAACATATTGCATACATATAGGCGCAAATACATGCATATGTATTTGTTTAATCTAAATTCTTTTTTCTCATTGGCTGGCCACCGCTAGTTAACTCCGCGTATTGTGATCCATCTGTTTTCCTCCACTATTTAATGTACGTAGTAACACAATATTCAAAGCACGGCTTAATCATTCCACTTTAGACATTAGCAGCTACAGTTAGACTCTTTCCATTCAATTTTTCGGTTCGTTTTGCTGTACGGTCGCTCGTCTCATTATCATGTGTTTTATATTGGCTTTTAAGTAGAAGTGTGATTACGTTCTTATGAACGTTTTTTGCTACCAACATCAAAGTATACTTGTGTAACCATTGCGTTGAGCCAATTCTCAATCATTTTACGTCGCTTTCTTTTTCAAGTTCTTCTTCTTTGGCGACATAAACCCTCATTCAAAAACTTCTTCGATTTCGCATCAGCAACAACAAACTTTTCTGACTTTTCTTCTTATTAAACCTGAACACTCATTAATTCGAAAACAAAGTAGACAAATACAACAATTAATACAAAAATTAATTTCATAATTTCAGAGTGGATAGTTTTATTGGGTAAGCTCATGAATTTTTTTGAAGTCGCCGAAGAATATATAAGGCATACATATATATATAAGCTCTCTGCGATTTTTTGCCACGACATAGTGTTGATGCCTATGTATCGAACAACACTGACTTAAAAGCTGATATTTCAGCTTATATTTTGTGTGCAGACAGTTTTCTAAACCTTTGCTCGTGTAAAAAAAATTATGATTTGAAAATGAGTGAAATATCTGAAGAAATTTGTGCTGTGTGATGCTTTTTTATTATAAAAAATGCGAAACCTGCCGAAAAATTTGTAAAGTGTACGGTAAGAATGCTGAAAGTGAACGAAGGACCCACGCGGAGTGGTTTTCCGGTCACTGAAAAAGTCGACGACATTAGGCAAATGGTAGAGCAAGGCCGGTAGAGCAATCTGTCGGAAAATTGCGGAGGCTCTAAACATCAACCACATGACAGTTTGCAATCATTTGAAAGGATACGAAAAAAAGCTCAAAAGATCACTAAAAAACCGCGAAGAACTTTTATATCATCCATTATATGCCACTGCCCATACATATTCACCATCTGCTTGCTCAAGTGGGCGTGAGTGGACATCATCTATCCAATCATATGCGAATGAGAAATTTTGACAGCAAAGTGAAACTCGGCGAAACTGTATTTACTTTTTTAGAGTTGAGTCCACCCGAGGTTGTACACAACTTTGTATTTACGATTGCAGCAAACCGACCGACCTCGAGTTTACCCAAAAAACACGCGTTTGGATCTCCTTCAAAACGGAATGTGAAGAAAACGCTTGCTATCTTTCAGTAACGATGTCTTCTTCTTCCTCTTTTGTTATTCAGCAAATTAAGGGCCGAAATTGGTTGAGAAGTGCAAAAATGGCCCAATGACTAATAATTTACTGACATCGTGATGAATTCTAAAGAAAAGGGTTTATAAAATGGCATATGTAAAAACTAATGTATAATATTTCACAAATTTCGTTTAAACTTATTCTGATTCTATCGCAATAACAGAGAGAAAACTTGTTATATACAATAGGTAACGGTTCCGAAACTTTTTGTTTAAGACTATATTGTAAGTTAATATTAAAATAAATTAGTATTGAGTAAATAGCGAAGTGTAAAAGCCGACGATTGAAGTTAAGGTGTTAATTAAAAAATACTACGAAATTTTTCGTATCTAAAATTAGAGTCAAATTTTCTAGACAAAAAGGCGCGCCTGATAGTCCGAAGGTAACATTAAAATATTTCTTCAATGATTCCTCTCTAAAAGGTAATGATGCTGTAGATGTTACTGAAGATGATGCAGTTTTTTTTGATAGGAGTGACAACAGCAGATCGGATGAAGGTAATATGAACGGTGAGGTTAACGCGTGGAGTGACAGTGCCGAGAGTGAAGATCAATTATTGCTAGTTTCGAGTTATCTTAAAACAATAAACAAAAATTTTGATCCGAAAGCAATGTTAAAACGTGTTTTTCTAAAAATCTTCTTCTAGATTTGAAGTCCATCCTATCATCCGGTGCGTCTTGTAGTCCGAAAAATACAACAATTGGCCGCACTAACAATGTGGTTATCCTGTCGTCCTTCCTGAGAGATGCAAAAGTCGCTCGATGGGCTTTGAATTTTGCCACAATGTCAAGCAATATTAGTACCCAGATAAACATGGTTGCTTTGTTTGCCGAGTTTTTCAATCGGACAGTTATAAAGGTATGGAAGACTAATCCAAATGACACAAAAATCATGCTTTAGTTTATGTAATTGTTTTGACTATGTTTTCTCCCCAAAAAATTTTCTTCAAATCTGATTTCATTTAAGTAATTTTCTCAACACCGACAATTAAATCGCAGGAGATTACATTTCAACTTTTAAAAGTGCATTTCCTTTCCTTTTAGAGCACTTTTTACGCTATAATGCTTCATTCATTAATCGTATATTTAGACATTTCACGTTTTTATTATGCGGATTCCTGACACTTATTTTTCTTTTCCCTTTTCCGTACATGATATATATATGATATATATATGATATATACATACACACACAAATATATATATATATATATATATATATATTTTAAATAAAAGTTATTACCGCAAATTTCAAAGTATATAGGCGATGAATGAACAGTAAAGCGATATGAAAAAAATAAATCAAAAAGGAAACAGAAAGTTTCACAATTTTCGGCAGCAACACGTAGCAATGCAGTTCATGTAGCTCTTAAGCATTTCCGTACCGCTATCTCGGAGAAAACTTATAGAATCGAGCAAAATTTTCGAAAATAGGATGGATAGGTAGCTTGGGCGGCAAGAAATGCAATAAGTTTTCATTGCAAATTGATATGAACAAGCAGGCAAGCAAGCAATGAATGAACTGATGGAAAGAGTGATAAAAGCAAAGCGTTGAAAAGAGATTTTTTTCTTTTGCATGGGAGAAAAATTCGTTGGAAGAGTAAAAAAAAAAAGAGGGGGGAAAAGCAAAAGTGATAAGTGCAAACAATAAACAAAAATGGAAATAAATTAAAAAGAAATCTTTGTATCAACAAACGTTAATTGAATAAAGAAGAAATTTTACGAAAAATATACCGAACGCATCAATAGACGGGCCGCAGTTAATTTAATCGAAATGATGCAATTAAATGCATTTTAAAGCAAAGCAAGGAAAGCCAGTTTCTTTAGGGGAACTTTTTCTCTATAACCCTAAAACTCTTATAAAAAGAATAGAAATAAAAGCTGGGAAGAGAATTGACAAGATTTTGTTAAAGCCATCAAATCAAACACTCCTAAGATGAAAACGTGTTATCCCGTTACGTAGGAGTTACGCGATAATGCACAATTTAAGAAATTGTTCATAAAAATCATGGAATCATGGAAAATAAAAATTTTTTAACACGAAAACTACCGATTGGGTCAGCTTGACTTCTTCTACAGTCAAACTTTAAAAATTTTTGAATAACTTTTGTTTATTAGGAAACACCTTTTCATACATAAATTGTCTTCCACTTGTCTCGATTTAGATATATCTAAGGCATATCTCTATTTTACATGAGGTTTAGTCAATTTGATCCATTTCTTTTATAAAGTTGCCACACTCGCAAAAATTGTCATAGAAAGTTCAAAGCTAACGCATCCATTTCTCAGGGACAATAAGTTTAAGAAATGAACACGATCTGTTCGAAAATCCTAACACAAGGGATAAGAAAGTGAGACAATCGGAAAGAAAGACGAGAGTATTTCGTTAATTTCATCAACAGAGAGAGTCTTCCTTAGAGAGAAAGAGAGAGAGAGAGAGAGAGAGAGAGAGAGAGTATTTCCTTAATTTCATCAACAACCTACAATCCTGCAGAGAGTGTGACCTGGAAATGATTTCGATCGATTAGCAGGTGTATTTGTGGCAACATCACGGAGACGTCATAAGTAACAAGGCTTTTTTTCGTTTCCGAATTTCGTGCCAAGGCACAAATAAAAACATGTCTTTTTCCCTTAAATTTAGCGTCATGTCCGATTTTCCAATATAGGCTTCCAGTCGCTCTACCTATTCGACAGAGATTCATATCGAAGACGTGAAAACAAAGGAATACTAGAAGGCTGCTAGATAGTACTTGTCCGCTGTCATATGTAAGGAAATGTGTTATTTATTGTTAATTATGTTATTGCTAACGCTGTATATGTATTTGTCAAATGCACTAAATCATCAATAACTTGTTTTTACTTTTCAATAAGAAATCTTTCATTTTTAACAAATATTACTTAAGAAGAGGTCAGCATAAAGCCAACCACAAACAAGGGCAAAAAATTGCATTTAATTATATGTTTCGCTTAATAATAGCCTCTCATATGCATATAGAATCAGTCGATTTAAAAGATCATTAACAAGCAAATAATAACTGAATGCATATACTGAAAGTCGGCTAACGAGTTAACGGGAAAAAATCTGCAATAAATTACAGACAACAAAACAAGGAGCAATGAAAAAGAATACGGAACAAACAGAATACAGGAGAAATAAATAAGCGGAAAACCAACCTCAACGATGTAAGTCCGAACGTATGCAACAACAAATTATTCTTATATGTATGCGTGTGCTAAGCTTGAGAAGCTCAAAATAAAAACACAGTATTACGAAGGAACATGATATACAAGAAATTTACACAAGCACATAAAGTACATATTGGTTACGTTCATCTACTCTGTTGCTGTTGCTACTACTCTTGCTGTCCTTTATGCGAAGGTGAATAATTACAGCATTAGTCACACAAATAAAACTAGACTTTTATAATCCCCATTATCCAATAATAATGGGTATACATACGTTTCATCATCATATGTGTTTTGCAGCAACACACATCGCCAGGTGTGTTGATTTAAGCATGTCCGTCTACTCATCTGTGTGATGTCTGTAGTAGACAATCTTCTGGTTCCAAAAATTATAATATCAACTTTAAATTTTGTTTTTTACATATTTATTCATATCTCCGGCTACAATTAATTCCACATTCAACCGCCATAATAGGCACCACCTTTTTTATGGGCTGAAGGGCTTAAATTACACTATTGCAGGAAAGATGATCATTAAAGCACAACAAAATTAATAGTGTTTTGAGTTTTTTTCCTTTTTTTTTTCGAAGTAAACAAATTTTTTCTTAGAATATTTTTAGGCTTAAAGTACTACCTAGCGAAGTGAGCTCAAGTCGCAGTGTTAAAACTATGATATTTATATATCAAAGAATATCAATCAGAAAAGCAAATACACCCCCTATGCAATATTATAGGCATTAAAGTATTAAAGGCAAACATAACTCTACCTAAAATATTAGAGGCCTTTGTGTATATATATAACTTACTTATAAGGTAAGGTGTACCCGCTCTGAGATTCGAACCCGGTATCATCGATTCGCCAGTCACGAGTCTATCCACTGCACTATGTGGTATGCTGACGTTTACAAGCGCTTACAGTGCAGCAAACACTGAAAACATCTTGGCCTTCTGGATGTTTTGCTCACTGCTCATATATCATAGTACACACACGCACACACACACACACACACACAAATATGGCCTGGTTTATTGTGCAACGATGAAAAAACATCCATGCCTACTCAATAGTACAGAGCATGAATATTTAATATATCCATCCTGTTTTTTTTATGATAACGTAGGCGAGCATAAAGGCTTCTGTCATAACCGAAAATAATTTTCTTAATTGTTTTTCGCATTTTTGTATTACTAGGAAAAGAAAAAGTGTAATAAATAAATAATTTTTTCCCCATTTATTTCATATTGGCGAAGGAGTGTATATTAAACAAAAGTGACCCACAGTTCCAGTGGAAATGTAAACGAAAAACTTTGTGTATCGGCTCCAATCAATAATCTAAGCCGGTATATGACGGCTTGGCTTTGTCATATGAAAGCATAAAGTTATATATACTACACATAATAATGATAGCTTGTTTTTTCTAGTTGCCCGATTTTTTTATAGAAGCCGACAGACATACCATGACGACTTTCAGTGATATAATGTAACTTTCGGAAATTAAACATGTGTCTTGTATCTTCATATTAACTACCGATAGTTCACATAACGTCCTTATGACTGCGTTTTGAACGCTAAGCGTAGACATGAAAAGCCTTTCATAATCGGTCGAGTTTTAAAGCATTTCCCGCGTGAGAAAGACAAGAAGACCTTATGATTCTAGAATTAGATTTTGACTTTTTGGTCCTCTTCTTATAAACTGCAATAGATACAACGATAAAAAAAAAACTACTAACCGTGACGGGATACATAAAAAAGGCGACAAACTTGTGTAGACTACACATATACTTTGCGAATCCTCCAAACCCCGGCATTGGTGGAGGGGATTGTAAATTTTATGGCGGACCTTATGAACCCAAAATTTTTCAAATTCCAAAGTTTTCTACTCGAATGTTCTTAATGACTTGTCGATATCAGTTTCGTAGCGGGCCGATCAGGAGACACAAACTCAATTTTGGAATTCTAACGACTTTAAAATCGAATCGTGTTTCATGAACTAATTTAAAAACAACCTATATGGAAGTTTTGTCGCTGTGCCAAGTTTTCCGACCCTAACCACGCGCCTTCAATTATATGTTAATAACCAACTTCGTATGATAAAATAACAAATAACAGGTATAAAGTTTTTGATGGAAGCAAAGGGCTTGAATCGCAGCAGCTATTGGATTGTAATCTTTGACTTAGTCAAGTTTAGTTTAGTTGAGGCTCTAGAAGACTCAGAAGCTTTGATCTTTGGAGAAAGGAATCGATAGTTTGTCGACGTACAAGTTTTTCTAACATTGGCGCAAATAAAGCAAAGCCTCTCTTGGCTTGTAATCTTTTGTTTTTCACATAGTCCTGGTTTGTCCTGACTACGACTGCGCATATTATTCGGTGCACACTGTATGTAGGGGACACCTTACCACTGTTTTGTAATTTTTTTTTAGAGAAAATTAAAATCAACTGATACTAGGAAACAAACAGGTATTCACAGGTTATCAGAGTTCCCTGATATAACTGCTTGAGACTTTTTCTTTTATGCTTTTTTTTTTTTTATTATATACTGTTACTTTATCCACGGCTCGAAATGAAAGCAATATCGATATATAAGTGTTCAATGGACGGATATCGGAAAAATGTAGATAAACTTGTTACCTGATAGACTCTCTCGCTTTGTTGGGACTCGTACAGTTGCTTCCCTCGGAGTTGTTTTTAGACGATTTTTCCAGTTTTCGCTGCTTCAGGTTACTAAGACTCCTACAGCGCTTACAAAGTCATCTTTCGTCTCTTTCGGATTTCGAAGTTTTTTTCTTTTCCCTATGTCTCGTAACATTTTTGCTTTGCTTCAACGTCACTGTTTCCTTGTTTTATATAAAATTTTTACTGTTGGTGCAACGTTCATTTACACACCCAAACTTAACGACTGCCGTCTACCCTTGGTAATTATCATACAACGATTTATCTGTAAGAAGAAATACAAAGAGTAGTTAGTTTTTAAAAAAGAGAAGGAGCAACTGTCTTACTGCAGACTGCTATCTAGCAGCAAAAGTAGCAGCTGGGCATCAAAAAACTAACCCACACAATAGAATAAATGCACGGAATACAGTTTTCCCGGTCTTTGAACCGATCGATTTGCATACGAATACGTACCTAGTTTTTTTGAAAGGAAACTATTGCTGAATAGCGACGCGCGTTCAAAAACGGATGCGCTGCGATAATCCGAAACGCCAAAAATGATTATGCAAGACCAGTGAATCATTCACATTGGCAAAGTGAAATATTCACTGCTTGGTGGGCTTTTGCTGTGCATTTAATGAGCTCAACCAGTTATAGGTTGGATTCTAAGCAAATGCTATGATAAAAATAAATTTTTCAATATGACACGGGTCAGAAAATGATGCACTAAATTCGCATGTCTTCCCATTCGACACCGAAATCGTACATAGTGACGAGCTATTCCTTTGAAAAGGAATTTATATGTTTGCTGGATATTATGGCTATATGCCTAGAAAATAATACCGTTAGATTATAGTACAACGCTACAAACATATCGTAATTTGAAATATTTTACTGAGGACAACTGATCGGCTGAGCAATTTGAATTGAGATCTTTAGTCGTGATAAGATTTTTACTTCCCACAAACATTTCAAAGACTGGCGTGAAATATGCAAAATTGCAGCTTAGTGTGCAGCTATGAACAAAACCAAACAATATAAAAAAATTATTTAAACTAAATCAAGATCGAAACATTTTTGAGAATTCGCCTTGGCCATACAATTGCAATTCGTCAATGGATCTTAAAGGAGTCTTCCTCCCCAATCTGCCTTATAAAGCACATTCCATGTGACTGCCTTAACTTTTTCTTGCCTAAAAGTATTGCACTTGCAGCGATTTATCCTATCAGCTACAGAACAGAATATCAATACAATATATTACTTTATTAAAACTACTAGGCTCAATATCTAATGTACTTATGTAGAGCCGATAGCCTCTGTGGGTAGCGCTCAATGCTATCTTTTTAGTCTAAGAATTTATTTCATTAATCTAAAATTACAGTATTAATAATAATATTTAAACTAAATTCATAAAACATGAAAAATTATATACGCTTCTGTAAAGGATCCGATAAATTGTAAATGCATTGAAAATAATTAATTTTGTAAAAAAAATATTTCGAATATTTAACGTAATGTAAAACATATATTTTACACATGTTTCTCATATCATCGATAGCCGACATTATTTAATTGATAATTGTTAGCTGATTAAGTCATCGCATCTGAATCAATTGAATATTTTAATTAATGCATAACTTGTGCAATAAAAAAGTGCAAAAAAAAAAAAGAAAAAAAAAAAAAAGTAAAAAATTAATTAACGACTACATGGATGAATGAATGAACGAATGAATGAATGAATTAATGTTATTAATAAACTTATTTATACAAATATACAAATACACAAGTACACAAGCCACACTATTATATATGATATTAAAGTGTTTCATTCACACAAAGCAGACAAAACAAAACACTCTAGACTCGAGTAGACAAACATCGAACGAGAAGTGATTGAATGGGAATGAATTCATTAAAGGAAAAACAAGTACTTTACACTGCCAATGCTACGTATCATGTGCTTGAGATATATACTAATGAGTGTTTTTTTTTTTTTTTTTTCTTTTTTTTTGTTTATTAAATATATTTTTTTTTTTTTTTTTTTTTTTTTTTTGTTTTTATTATTAAATTAAATACATTTTCTATGTTTATTTATTTGTTTACCGTAATTATATTACAATTATTTTGAGTGCAATATCTTGGTTAATTTTGATAACGGTTTCCTAATATGACAAAGACAAAGTACCAATTATACCTAATTGGTTTTTGGTTTCATCAT
>NW_023998491.1:850660-860481 GCF_014805625.2 Glossina fuscipes | reverse complement strand
ACCTAATATTGAATTGTATTCAAAATGGTTACAATTACATTAAATAAATAAATCCATATTGTGACCATTTTCCGATAGTCGTCCATGTATTCTTACATAGCGAATTTCGAAAATTTGGTAAAAATAGTTCTGAAAAGCCGATCTTGAATTCATTTCGTTTGTTAAAAGTATTAGGTGTCTGCACAAATGTTGATCAACGACTTCTACATAACGCGTACATAACGATTGAATTCCATGATCAGTTTTCCATTTAATATTATTGACTCATTCGGCGTATGCCGACGCAAATCATATAGTGCTTCTCTTTCTTTCAAATTCGTTACTTTTGTTATTTATTTAAAGCAATCTGCTTATGATGACGATACCCCATTATACCCCAATTGTCAATTTTGGTTTCTTTGGTTGGACACAAATTGATTGAAATTTACAATTTTTTGGCCACTTGTTGCCCGCGTTGTCTAGGATACACTGATGCAGCTCAAATGGGAAGTTCTGCCGTATCCCACACATTCACCAGATATGGCTCCTCGTAATTACCACTTCTTCAGATCGCTGCATCGCATGGCTTTGCTGGCACGCGGGCCCGCCAAGTTGAAGAAGTGAAAGCGAAAACGAGTCAATGATTGAATCATTGCCAAATCAATATAAGTTCTTCCGACATGACGACGCCGTGTTGTAAAAACTATTGTAAAATGTTGTAGAAAATTATGGAAATTAGTTTGCTTAATATATGTTTTACCAATTTTCCATAATAAATGCCTTTGTTAAGTCAAAAAGTGATCAAAATTCTTGCAAACACCTAATCGTACCGGAATTTGTTTAATTAAATTTCCTCTCAACAAGCGAACATAAAGTATTTCATGGTATTTTTGGATTTTAATAAGAATTCCTTTATAATGACACATAATAGCACGATATGCGCAATTATTGAAGCATCTTCGAAACTAAGTAAATTTTGTGATCTTCCATAGACGAACAAAACGTATCTGACTTTTTCCTTCATTTTCACATATTAACTGACGATTGCCTAAGTATGCTAGGAGTCATAATATAAGATCAAAGAACTATGTGCTTAAGTTAAACTTATGAGCAGAATTGAAATGACAGATGACGACGCACGAAAGCGTTGAAGAAAAAAGAATGAGTGTTGGAATCGTGCAAAGTGAATTTACTTTATTGAACCTGTAATACAACTCTTAGAAGACATCCAAAGTGCTTTAGTTTGATTTAAAGTGGCGACTTCATCTATCGTTATGTAATTAAATCAAAGAATATAAATTTTTTCTTTTTCTATTTGACTGCAACAATAGCTATCAGAAAAAACTCACGTAAACGAAGTAAATTCAAAAAAAATAATTAAAAACATTGAGTAAAGAGAACGAACGATCCATAGGATTCAGTAAAAAGCTAACAACAACTTTCAGCAATTATGTTAGGGGTTTGCAGTATTTTCTGCAGTTCTTTGACCCGCAATACACAAAAAATGATAGTTCAACTTAAGCCGACTGCTCCATACCAACAAACGGTTGTAACTTTATGCAAACAAATGCAGTATGCTGCACACTGCGATAAGTTGAACCACATAATCTCATAACAAATGAAACATACACGTTGCACGATTGTAATCGGCGTTTTCTGATATTGATTGATTAACTCTTTCTTCTTCCATGTAGTTAATACCCCGTTTGATGCATGTATATAATACGCACTAAATACGTTGTTTGTTGTATTTTCACAAAAAAGTTTAGCAAAAGAAATTCGGTCAAAACTTTTGCAAGGACAAGACATCTTGTTTCCGTCCTCAATCAAAAGTTATGTGAGAAAGACTTGAGTTGTAATCTCCTTTCTGCTATTGAATATGTCGCCAAAGGAACGCCGGAAGTAACTGACTCTTCATCCTCTGATAGCGATTACAAAAAATATATGTCAAAAGACAGATAAAACCACCACAAACACGAGAACACAATTGCCAACAGTGTTAAAAGCTGCAAAGAGCTTTAAAAGGATTTTGTGCAGCATTTTTATACCCATCACCGAAAGATGATGGATATATTTATTTTGTCAAAGCGTTTGCAATGCCCAGAAAGAAGAAGCGGCCATGTGAGACAAAATGTATATATTCTTGAACAGCATCAAAATCTAAATCAATTTAAACATGTCCGTCTACGTGTCTGTCCGTCCGCGTGTCTGTTCGTCTGCGCGTTTGTCTGCCTGTGTAATGTCAACATTGGAAGTTCTCGCACGCAGATTGGCCATTGATTGAAAATGGGCTAAATCGGTCGAAGCACACGCCCACTGCACCATCTAAAGTGAGAACATCTCTGTTCTCTAAAAGGAAACAAAAATTGGTTCTTTGCGCTGTACTCATAAACTACTGTTCAATAATTCCAACGTATATTCTATGAGCCACTGCACAGAATTGGAAGCATTGACCGCGCCTTCTTAATATTATAATGTGTGAAAATTTAATACTTTTTCAATACTTTTGTAAGGTGCAGAAAAAAGCTTCAAGAACCCTATAACGTATATAAATTCTTGGCCAGTTTCAAATTTGGAATGTACCTAAACATGTCTGTCTGTCCATTTTTCCGTCGCTATGTAGTTTTTGTGGTAAACATTCTCTCGGTACCGAAAATCAAGGTATCGCCTACAAATTTGCAAAAGAACTTTTCAAGGACACACCTATAACGCCCACAGGCCTATACGGCAAATACTTTTATTTTGAAAATAGAAAAAAATCAACCGCGCCCACTCCATTTTATAGAACATAAAAATTTAGTTCTTTCTCATATTTTTTAGGATCACCATAATGGATATAAAAGATTCGGTCACGACCGAATATAATTTTCTTACTTGTTTTTCTTCAATTTTTGTAACCCTTTCTCGAAGTATTTCCAACGAAATGCATTTGGTGGCAGAAGATTGTATTTACACTTCTAAAAATCTAATAATTGTGCTAGTGCGTGTTGTCTGCATGTAACTTGTATACTTTTACCGCATACGGGCAGTCTCCTGCAGTATATAAAATTGTTGTTGTTTCTAAATAAATTCAATGTATATACAATTTCGTAGGAAAATCAACAACGCAAAGCAAACGTTAACACATTAAAACACAATGTGTAAACTTTTAATAAAATTCAGCACCAAGTAGTACGTTATAAATATACATTAAATTCTTTAGAAAGTATTACACCGTTTTATGACAAAACAATGTCAGTGGCTTAGGGGGTCTTGTGAATTTGGTTGCATCCCTTTCTCATATTAAGCTGATTTGCCCAATATTTTAATCGGAGTTCGCGAAAGTGTTAAAGCGATATGACAATGGCGCCTTTTGGATAGAGGTAGACTTTTATCCAATAAAGTATTGCAAAAGTGGACCTATAACTACAATTTCGCCTTCAAGAGCTCGCTATTTTTTAGATAACCTTAATGGGGTCATAAGCGCATGTGAGCTATTGCACGTGTCTCTGCGTATATCCGAAAAGGCTGTGGAACACTTTTCCCCCATCCTGACTCATAAGAGGAGAAGAGCAAATTTTTCTATGCGAACAAAAACTATTGCGTTTTTGTTTTTGTTGTCATGAACTTTGTGAAATACATTATATATCACTTGGTAGTTAACACTAATATTTGTGCTTGTGCTCCTTTTCTACAAGTACGATAAACGTTTCGCAAAATATACATTTCATCCGCATACATGGACGCACAGACCACGTTGTCGTATATTATCGGAAACAGAACAGAAGAAACGCCTGCCTGTGCGTGTCTATTGCGAGAAAAGGTTGACCAATATTCTTCAACTTTGATAGATACATTAATTTTAGTTTTAATTTAAATGATAATAATAAATAATAGATTGCAATGAAATTAAAAGCAAGAGTAATCGAGTTTGTTGTGCATTTTACATCTTGCATATATAGGTCAAATTTATTGCACACATAAATTGTCATAAAATTCTATAAACTCTAAACTTTAAAAAAGAAAATTAATAGAGTACGAAACTTTTATAATAATAAAGTTGCAAAATAAATACAAATTTCCTTTAATTTCAGCAACAGAGATTGTTGCTTTCAGCAAGAGAGCTTTCTATTTGCTCCGAAAGAACGTAAAAAGTTTTAAATATAAACAATTACAACGAACCTAAGAAAAGCAACTGAGAAAATGATATTCGGTCGTGACCGAAGCTTTTATACCCAACATCGCGATCCTAAAAAATATGAAAAGAACTAAATTTTCATGTTCTATAATATGCAGTGGACGCGGTTGATTTTTTCTATTTTCAAAATGAGTCTTTGCTATATTGGCCTATGGGCGTTATGGGCGTGTCCTTCCAAGTTCTTTTACAAATTTGAAGGCGATATCTTCAATTCCACTAACGGAAGAATGTTTACCGTTGCGCACATGGACAGACGGACAGATGAAATTATTTAAGAGCATTCCAAATAGTTTACTTTATGGAGTTTTGGGAGGCTTGTTTCTGCGCCTTACAAAGGTATTGAAAAAATATTACATTTTCATACATTATAGTATTGGGCAGGCGTGGTCAATTTTTCATTTTTGTACAGGGCCTCATAGAATATGTGTTAAAATATTTATATATTTATCTACTGTACTTTATGAGTAACGGGCACAAAACAAAAAGTTTATTGCTTTTGAAAAATAGTGACGCACGCAGTTTATATGGTGCTGTGGGCTTGTTCTTCAACCGATTTGGCCCATTTTCAATGCCAATCTACGTGGAAGAATTTACAATGGTTTTGTCAAATTTGAAGTTGTTATTTGCATTTTTGCAGGCGGACATACGTACAGACGGACATACTTAAAACGAGTTACAATTGAATGTGGATGAAGAATATATTATATATACTTGGCGGGATTTTCGATGCTTTATTTTGGGCGTTGCAAACGTTTTGACAAAATGAATATACCCCTCATCCGTCGATGATGGTTATAAAAGAAAAGCAAATATGGAAGTTAAAGAAATTGAATGGAGACAAAACTTACTGAACTTATTCTGTTTACGCTCGTAAAACGCCCAAAAGTATATTGCCTAAAAAGTTTCATTTCTCTTTATGAAAAATTGTAATCTTTACGTATAAAAACGATCAAAACTGTTTTTAAAACAAGTAAAACAATCTTATTGCTTCCACTATCTCATTTCGGTACAAAAACGAAAAATATTTTTGTTGTCTGTTTAGAGCCAAGAATTACATAGGATCATGCTTTTTTTCGTGGTTTCGAAGATGGATGTAAATGAAACCGCCTTTTGATTGTGATTTGAATCAAATTTTGTCTGGATTACCTTACTTGTGGAATACAATACATACATAGTTGCAAAGCGTACAGAAATTGTTCAGACTTATTACGAAAACTCTGATCCCACGTGCATGTAGGATGCGGTTCATATTTGTAAATACGGCATAAAGAAAATATATCTGATGTTCAAAAGCTGAATGTGATCAATTACGTTTTATTTCGATCAAGTGAAGCCACCGCAGAGAATTGATGCGATTGGGACGTAATAGGCCACAAGCCATTACAAGCCTTTCACCCTGCTAAGGTCTAAGCTATGCAGGAGACACTCTCCATCTTTAGCAGCACATTAACTTGATTACATTCAAACCTTCCATTCCTACAGTGGTACCCAAAAACTATATCTTTCTTTTTAACAGCCTCACAATGCATGTTATGCAATAGAGAATACTTCGTATGAAACGTTTCTTGTATTGCTTTTAAAATTTTTAAATTTTCGTTGATCAATTAAAACAAAAAAATTATGCCCGCCTCTTATAATCTAGGAACGTTAGATTTTTTGGCATCAGTGTAAATTAATTTTAAATGCCAGTTAAAATGATGCAAATTATCATAGCAGAAAAATTACTCGACAGTGTCAGTGTTATGCTTTCTATGGAATGCGTTGTAGACGATCACATTAATCATGGCACCC
Source organism: Glossina fuscipes (assembly GCF_014805625.2). NCBI lineage: Eukaryota > Metazoa > Arthropoda > Insecta > Diptera > Glossinidae > Glossina > Glossina fuscipes. Next base: position 854,534 of record NW_023998491.1, on the reverse strand, counting down.
TATATAGTACAGGTTTAGTTGGCTGTTGTAAGCGTTTATGTGTAATTGTTCTTACCGCTCTTATTGTTATATAAGTGATTAATCTCTTTTGATCTCCCTAAAGCCCTTTGTCTAACCTGCGCATGTCAATCCACAAAAATTACACACGTAATTACATATGTATTAATGAATAAATTAGTAAACTGGCAAAACTGACGCAAATCTGCCGTCCTAAGCAAATAATATAACATAGTGCTAGATCCGCCGAAGTTTGCTTCAGCCGGACTTCCAAAAAACGAAGAAAAGTGGAGAGAAATAAAAAAACTTAATTATATCTTACACCACTTGTAGTACAGGGTATATTAAGTTAGTGCGGACGTATGTAACACGTAGAAGAGCTTAATACAGACTCACCTTTTATTATACCGATCGGTTCAGAATCATAAGCTGAATTGATCTAAGCGTGTCTATCCCTCCAATGGCCGTCCATGTAAATTTCTGTTTAAGCTGCAGGTCACAATTATTGAGATATTTTGATAAAATTTGATACATGGACGTGTTTTGACCCAAGGACGAACGTTATTGAAAACCGTTTGGATCGGTTCACTTTTTCGACCGCTCCCCATATAAGGCCTTATTCAGAAAACTCGTTATATGGAAAAAATTGCTATTTTCAAAATTCCTTGGTAAAAGCGGCTTAATATTTCGGCGTTTTAAATTGGTGTAAAAACTTTGGACCAAGTCGGGCAATAATTTAATATAAAAAAATTAACACTGCCAAATTTGGATCCTCTCGGCCTATTTTTTCGATCTTAACCTAATAAGGATTTTCACGAAAAGCAGAAAGTTTGCAGCTTTAATATGTGGTGATAAAAATTGACCCACAATAGTAACTTTATACAAAAACAGGCGAATAACTGCACTACGCGAATTTATGCATGGTATTTAGTAGTCGGCGTTGCCCGACTTCTTGCGTGTTTTAATAAATTAATTACATGAGTAATAATAATAATACCAACAACAATTCAGTTTGTCAATGCTGACAATGTCTTCGCATTCGTCTAGTATCCTTTACGTCAGTGTTTTGGAAAGTTCGTAGGCAAAAACATAAAGCAAGTTCCTATATAAAGAGAAAAACGAAAGAGATATAACATACGATAGTAGGGTTACTTGATTTGTCAAGAAACTAAACTAACTATTAACCCTTTGCATATCATCCAAAAAATTTTTGCAACCGTATGAAGTATTTTATTTTAAGAGTAAGTTTTATAACAGTAACATCAACATTATCACCATCGTCTTTTTGTTGTTGTCTTATTAAAATTCCCTTACGCTCACTTTATTTCCTTATGCGAAAACTTTGCCTATATGCATGACATTTATGTAGAAAGTTATATACATTCTCGAAACGCAATAAAACAAATATTAAGGAAGAACAACTATTGCAGTTTTTTTATCAAAAGATATGAAATTTGCACAAATAATATCCTTTTTGGGTTAAGATTACACAGTAAAGCCCCACGGAAATGGAGGCTTATCTTACATAAGGATGTCTATTAGAATGACGTAACGTTCGATTAAAGGGAAAGAATCAAGAAAACAGGAACAATATGGAAAGATTCTGAGACGTTGGACATAAGAAACGAGACGTTGTACGATACGACACCACGCCCACTAACTATAAGAAACTAAATTTTCGGTTAAAATATCATCCCGCTCAGTAAAGAGTCACGACAAACCCTATGTAAAGCTGTGGCAAAATAGAGAGAAAGTGGGATTGTTTAAGATAGCCTTACCTTTTTCTAAGCGTTTGCTTTCTCTCTCCGCATTGTATATCGTTCCGCAGGGCGCTGCCAAGAAGCTTCATTTCTGCTCCATGGCACATTTCCTTTTTTTGGTCCGAATCAACAAAAAAGACGCAGAAGAGATAAACTTGGAAATCCCCCAAAAAATAGTAAACTTAAAACAGTCCCGACCAGTATAATAATAGTATAATTACAGTAAAGATTTAAACATCAAAGTACAGTTTATATTGAATGGAAATGCAGATGCCCGTTATCTTAAAATTTGAGTGATATAATAAAAAGGTAAGCATGGTTTGTAACGAGAATTCAAACAGAATGTTGGGTGGGCCCATCCGGTTTTCCGTAAAATATCCGCCCGCAGTGGACGTTGAGCACTCGGACAGGATGACAGTGATACAGATGGAAATGCCTAAATCAATTCACATTCTGATACTCAACAACAATGTATTTACTTCATGGAATCACCGAGGTTTCAACAAAATGAATAACTTTCATGCAATCAGTAATTTGTAGTAATTAGTAGTAGTAAACTATAGTCACGAAGGAGCTGCCTTTTTTGTTTCATTTGAAAGTTCAGCGTGTGAAGATAAATTTGAATTTAACTAGCAAAGGCACCTACCATGTCTGTTAAGGAGATTCTGTAAACGTTTTAACAGAGCTTTATTCAATATTTAAAATTAATATATAATTGGATTTGAAAGCCTACTCCGTCCATATGAAACAACGTAAAATATTTTTGTAGAAGTCTCATGAATCTATATGAGAATATCTTTCAAACAAACTAAACAAATTCAAATTCTGCTTAAGGAGCAATTAACAATTTTTTTCAAATTTGGTTCGCGAAAAATGGATATGGGAGAACACCCAAATTTGAGACTCTAACGCGACCACACTAGAAAACTTCACCTATATTCGCGTATATCATGTGAATCAATACAAACATACCTGTGGAATGAGCAAAACAAATTCAAACTTTTATTTCGGGAACTATTTTTAACGGTTTTTTGAAATTTGGTATGTTAGCGAAAAATGAGTATGGAAATATAACCGACTTTGAGACTCTGTTGCGGCCAAAGTCGAAAATATCACTTATATTCACCTCTATTACCTAAATCTAGGGGTAGACGTATATACTTGCATTTCTATTTCTACTCCTACCGCGACTGTGTCAGCGACAGATGTCGTCTTTCTACATTTTTAGCACACTTGTTCCATATTTAAATTGATCCGGCGATCGGTGTACAATATTTAAAGGAGTCTTGGATGTAATCAAAAAATTTCATACCGATTTAGTTGACATAATTCATTACAATAAGAAATGTTCGTGAACTCGTCATCGCAAATGTTGTCCTACTTGGAAATGTTCGAATTAATATTCTCTTGATTTTGCACTGATTGATTACTGCGGTAACCTGAAAGTCTCAAAAATTAGACTAAGACAAAAAAGAATCTAAATCAGCTGGTAGTTCTATATGAATTATTGATAAAAAAAATTTAAATAGAAAACAATAACAGCATAAAGTAATCTACACAACCTTACAGATATACCTATGACTGATGGTATGACGATACAATATAATTCATTATAGGAGAAGCGGTCGAAAAAGTAGTTCCATCCGGACCATTTTCAACAGCGTTTCTGCTTGGGCCAAGAGAAGCCAAACACACCAGATTTCATCGCAATATCTTAAAAACTGCGGTCTATAGGTGCAACCCAAGAACACAGCATAGACACTGGCGACGGCGTTGCACCTTACAACTGTGCTGCATCTGGCGATTGCGCTGCACATAGCAATTGCGCTGCAAGTAGAAACTGCAGTTACTACTAAATGCAGCGACCTAGCGACCCATCCGCACCTAACTGCAGCGCTGCACTTACCAACCCCTCTGCACCTAACTGCAGCGGTGCACGTAGCAAATATGCTGCAACTAGCGACTTCGCTGCACTTAACTGCGGCGCTGTACATAGAGACGCCTCTGCACTTATCTGCAGCGCCGCACATAGCGAGCCATCCGCCCATCATTTCAGCGCTGCGCTTAGCCACTGCGCTGCATCTAACTACAGTGCTGCACGTAGAAACTGTGCTGCA
>NW_023998491.1:847350-850650 GCF_014805625.2 Glossina fuscipes | reverse complement strand
CAAACAATTTGAGATTTATGCTCGTTGGAAAGGTGACATATCGCAGTAAAAAAAATTTTTTTGCTGTTTTTTGTTTGGTGCATTCAGTTGTGAGTTACAGCGTGTTAAAAATGGAAGTGAACAAAGAGAAAATTCGGTACATTTTACAGTTTTTCTTTGGCAAAGGCGAAAATGCAAGCCAGGCGGCTAAAATTGTGAATGGTGTTTATGGTTCCGATACTGTAACAGCCAATTATGTCCAATTTTGGTTTCGTAGATTCCGTTCAGGAATTTTTGATGTTAAAGATGCACCTCGCACAGGTAGACCGGTCGTCGAAAATGTCGATAAAATCGGAGAAATGATCCAAGTTGACCGACATGTTAGCAGTCGTAACATCGCCCAGGAGCTAAAAATCGACCATAAAACAGTTTTAAACCATTTACACAAAGCTGGATTCAAAAAGAAGCTCGATGTTTGGATGCCACACCAATTAACAGAAAAAAACATGATGGATCGAATTTCCATCTGCGAAGCCTTGGCCAAACGGAATGAGATAGACCCATTTCTTAAACGGATGGTGACTGGAGATGAGAAATGGATCACATACGATAACCCTGTGCGAAAACGATCGTGGTCAAAGAGCGGTGAAGCACCTCAAACGGCCAGGAAGGTTTCGCTATGCATTTGGTGGGACTGGAAGGGGATTATTTATTATGAGTTGCTTCCATATGGCCAAACGCTAAATTCTGATCTCTACTGTCAACAACTGGACCGTTTGAAGATAGCGATTGACCAGAAACGGCCAGAATTGGCCAACAGGAGAGGTGTCGTGTTCCACCAGGACAACGCTAGGCCACACACGTCTACAGTGACTCGCCAGAAACTTCGGGAGCTTGGTTGGGAAGTTTTAAAGCATCCGCCATACAGTCCGAATTTGGCACCAAACAATTATCATCTTTTTCTTGCATTGCAAAATTTCTTTAATGATAAAAAATTGGAATCTAGGGAGGATTGTGAAAATCGACTACTAGAGTTTTTTGCAAATAGAGACCAGGACTTCTATGAGAGAGGCATTTTGAAGTTACCTTTAAAATGGCAACAAATCATACAACAAAACGGTGCATATTTGACCCAAATCGGACAATCCGAAGCATGTTAAATAAAGTCCTGAAGTTCATATAAAAATAATGGATTTCTTTTTCCCCAAACTAATAGATACTCTTTATCAGTATCAATTTAAGCGTCTTCGTCTGTCCGTCTCTCGCCTTCATATTTAACAGACGCATTCGAACATTTTACTTGAAAGCTGATATAAGAATTAGATCAAACTTACCGAAAGACATGCCTAAGGTATCCTATAAACTAGGAACACCTGCCACTCATTACTCGCAAACTGCAGCAGGCATACAAAATGCATTTCCGCTGGTATCATGCGAAAATAGAAAAAATCATTTATGTCTACCCAGCGTTATACAATAAAGGTGGTGATGGATACAAAAAGCTCCGCCACACCCGAATCTAATTTCCTTATTTGCTTTTATTAATGTTTGTTTTGCTATCCCGTTTAGCAAATTATTACTACAGTCCCTGTTTATATAAAAATTTACATATAGTCCGTAATCGTCCGTCGCGTAGCTAAGTTATCCAATGAAGGGGGAACAAGCAGAGAGCGAAGGATTTTGTTCAGTTTAAATCTGCTAATGCTCGCGACAATGTAAACAGGATAGGAACAGCACCACCACTTGTAGTAAATTTGAGTTCATTGTATTTTCATTTCCGTGTCCTAGACCTAGATCATAAAAGGTTTTTTGTTAGGTTTCTATTTCAAATAGCTCTACAACCACTAAAACGCAGCAAAAGAATAAAGCACTTTGCTAGACCTCGTGTAGCGTCGTAGACCCAGCAAAGTTGTCGTATACCTGTAGTTAGGATCGGTCTATATCTTTTTACCTTTTTTCATTGCAATTGTCCAACGTTAAAAACACGAAGACCGATGGAGCAAATGTGCCCACTTGCAGTTGCATCTCTAGTGGAACTTGAGTTTAAGTTGTACTGTGAGTGTGCCCTTTAACCGATTACTACTTCCAATACTTTTCCATTGCATTTTTGGAAGCGGAACACTGTCTACTAAGTATTTCACACAGGCCGGCACATGGACATACGAACAGGTAGACATATTGAAATGGACTCCGAGTTTGGCTCTACGCAAAATTATAGGCACTTTATCGGATGTCTGAAGCTTACTTCTGAGTATTACGAACGTTTGGCCAAAATGAATATACTCGTATCCCTCGGTAGGGTTGTTGGATATAATAAAAATCGTTTGAATGCAATAAAGACAAAGCTAGAGAATTAATTTATTATCTAATGTTTAAAAATTTATATGTTAAAAGCAAAATGTTAATGGACGCGGAAAAGAATATCAAAATTAAATAGCAGACGTAAAGATAAAACCCGGAATTCATTGTAATAAAAATGTTGTTAACCATATTGGGCTTGTTATTACATAAACAATCTCCCAATTTTATTACCAACAAGACCGATTGACGGCAATAGTGATATCGGAGTGAAGTGAAGATCAGTAGCGTCGTAATTCTTGACAACAATAAAACTTAAGAGACATGAAATACAGCTTCAAACTTTAGCCGGATTACGTTCGAGTAAGAAACTTAACTATACAGTTAAACTATTGTAATTAAAGGAAAAGTATTATAAAGCTAACAAGTAAGAAAATTAAATTTGGTCGGGACCAAATCTTTTATACCCATCATCATTATCCTAAAAAAGACAAAAGAAAGCAAAGGAACAAAATGAAGTGAACGCAGCCGATTTTATTTAGAATATGCGATCAAGTTTTTCTACATTTATCTGCTATAGTTTATGAGAAATGACCAAAAAACCAATTTTCATTCCTTTTGAAAAACAGAGTTGTTCTCAGTTTACGTAGTGCTGTGGGCGGGTTCTTCGGCCGATTTGGCAAATTTTCAATCTGCGTGCAGGAACATCCAATTTTACTGCCAAATTTGAAGTCCGCCAAGGAAATGTGTACAACAGACATTACACAGACGGACGCGCATAAATCGATTTCGAACTTAACACTGATCCAGAAAGTATATTCTTTGGAGTATCTCTGATGCTTTCTTCTGGTCGTTGCGAACGTTTTGACAAAATGAATATACCACTCATCCTTCCGTGACGGATATAAAAGGATAGAAGCATAAGCATAAGCAACAAAAACAACTGCAATAGCAGTGACACGAAATATTTAAAATAAAAAGGAAGTTGGAAGTAATAAAAAGTTTACATTTAAGAAAATTACA
>NW_023998491.1:781398-847340 GCF_014805625.2 Glossina fuscipes | reverse complement strand
TATATATATATATATATATATATATATATATATGTTATGTATATCCAAACATATATGTTCATATGTGCTCTACATATGCAGAGTGTGGAAAGTGAAAAGAATGATAGCATAGTAAGCATATAGATAATAAGAAGCGTAGCCTAGCAAGATTTTAATAACGAAAGAGTTGATATGAAGATCAAAATGTAATATAAAATCCTTTAAAATTCCGACATCGAGTAAATTGACAAAACTACATTGAGTTGCAATGACACTAAATAAAATACATAGTTCGAATAATAAAGAAAGCGGCGCACTTACCTATAAAGAATCTAGGGGCTAAATATCAAAATTTCAATGGCTGCGCTTCCCTTAAATGACCTATGGTCAATGGTCATTGGAACGGGCGGTCTTCTGTCAAAATATATCTAATTCAGCACCTCCCACCTTCCACGAAGAAGAGCATACGCAATCCTCTTCTCCTCTCTACCTTTGTTCGAAATCGTGTTGCGTTTTCAATCAGTTAAATGCTCGCATTCGAACTATGTCAGCTAATTTATTCTTATTCTTTATCGTTACCTAAAGTAGTTACCTAAAGTAAGTACATAGCATCGCTATAATCACACAAGAGACTCGCAAGAGAATAACAAACTGCCTGCCATAAAAAGAAGAACGAGTGGAAAGTAAAATATACTTATCCTATTTTATATACAGAGGAATTACTTATAACTACGTGTGAGATCAAAATTACGTGTAAGTATAAATGATACTGGATCAAAAAAGTAGACTGAAAAGTCTTCCTTTTGCACGACTGCAGATCTTACATGAATTAGACATGAAAGATGTTTATTCAATAAGACGTTTTCCGTTTGATTGCTTAAATAAGGAAAACGTCAGGAAGTTAAAACTGTAGAAAAAACATTTTAAGGTCATCATTCACCCTGATTAAACGCGTTATTAGGTAGAAAAATTCAAAGAGATTCAAGTAACTAATCCCCCGGCCTTGAATAAACCCTTATGCGAGGAGCTGATTATTGAAGATAGATAACTTAATGTCAAATACTTAAGGTAGCGATCAGAGCAAGCATTTCCAGAGACTTATCAGACGGGACTGAAAATTCCTAGAATTATTTTAGTATTTCCTTTTCATATTATTAACAACTCCTCGGCTTGGCAAATGCTATGAAATAGGCGAAAGTTGTAAAGGGCTTGCCGAAGTAAACGAAGTGAAAGATAAAAAAGTTAAAGAGAGGTACTCGACACGAAGACGGACTCTAAGAACACCTACCTCAATACTTTTTTTGTTATTTTTTTGCCCCCTTTTTATTTCATAATCAAGACCATTATAGTTCATTTGCAAAGCATACTTGATCGTACATATAGTACATGTCGGCGCACCAATACTTTATCTGAAAAACTGAAACCTATAGGTTGAATACAAGAAAATAAAACGAACAGATGGCCAGACTAGATATCACTTTCTGACTTGATTAGTATAACAAGAAGTTGTTCTCCTTCAAGTCTCTTCAAGTATTGCACATGGCCGGACAAATTTAATATATCGTTGCGATGTCGGTTGTTAATCACCGCAGAACTAAAACCTAGTGTTTGGTACAATCACTATGAAGCATTCTACTGTGTCAAAAATCTCCCGATTCATAAACAGAGATATTAGTTTATTTTGGCGTTCAAAAGCAAAGTCTGATCACAAACTTAAAGGTGATCAAGAATCTATAGACTTTGTATACTTGCTCGGTGTTGCAACCGCTCACCGAAGGATGAAAAAGAGAGAATTTAAGAGAGACTTTTAAGAGAAGTTTTTAAGATGTTTTTTAAAGAATTTTTTGAGAGAGGGAGGGAGAGAGAGCGTTTCATTGTTATTATTATCTAGACGTTGTGTGAATAGAGTTACTCTTAGCATAAATCCCAAATTATCTCCTTGCGTAACAATGTACCTAATGTTGGTAATATTTTAGGCATATTTTATGCGAACTATGCCAAAACAATACATTCAAGCCATGCAATAATTAATAGGTGATTAAAATAAATTGCTGCATGAAATATTTAAATCAACTCGAGTCGAGCAGTGAAACGTTATATTTCGGTACCTTTGACTTTTTGAGAATTTTTTAAGAGAAATTTTTAAGAGAATGTTTAAGAGAAAATTTTAAGAAAATTTTTTAAGAGAATAATTTAAGAGAAAAGATGCTAGAAAAAAGAAAAGTGAATTGTTTTTTCTTTATAGTGAGTGAAGATTTATTATTTAAATTCAACTTTCACATTATTTTAGGGACAGTTTTCACAGTTTGACAATTTTTCTTTATAAGTGATTTCCCTTCAAAGAATATTGGTCGGTTACCTCTTTAGCATAGTGATTGACTACTGTTGCTTTCTAGTAGAGAAAGACTTCTTTCGCTTGCTAACTTTGCAGATTACCAATTATCATTTGCTCCCTTATTGAACTCCCCACCTGTCCGAAAAACTTCTTTAAATTCACTTGTGTTACGTCTTTAACGAAACTATAACATATAATAAGTATTCAGTAAGTTCCACATTTCAAAAATTAAGGCAAATCCTCTTTTTTCATTCGCGTACTAATTTCCAAAGCGAACTGTTGCTTTGACTTCTTAACTCTATTGTTATTCATTCCGTAAAAGAAACGAAAACGCCCGCTACCTTGATGATGCATACGTTTAGTTTCAATATCGTAGTGTTTACCACCAATTCATATGTATCTGATAGCAAAAGACTTCTCCTTCAAGCCACTGATTTAGAAATGGTACTTTTTACTGATTGTTGATATTGTGAGGAGACTTACCTACGTACCCATATGCATCTCTCTGCTGGAATTCCAATTTTATTACACAAAATCTCCTAAGCTGAATCTGGCCCTAAAAGGCCGAAAACTAATTGTCGACCGAAGAAAAATTTCCATACCTTCGGTAAAGGCCATTTGAGGTAAGGTGTGCTCCAATATCACATATAAAGTGGTTGAGGTTTACTTTACAAAATTGTGTGGTTTCGTTCTTTTTCTATGACATGGAATGTGTTCTTAAGTTTAGCAGCACATGTCCAATACTTATTCCGACCGCAAAATATTATTCCAAGGCGTGCAAAATTCATCTCTTATTGCTATGGGTAAACGTCTTTATATTAATAATACTTGAACCAAACTGTATACTTGCCTGAAGCTAGTCTTTTTAAAATTGTTTAAATAGAAAGAAATTTAAATCGTTTACAAAAATATATTAAAGATTTTTTAAGTGTCTTTTTTGTGACTTTTTCGTACGCTTTAGGGCTTTAGAGATTTGAATGACATCTAAACTTGCATGTATATATATATGTTGCAGTGATAAATATTAAAATTGTTTCCGCAATACTCGCAAAAAATGTGAAAAGAAAAAAATAAACAAAAATCTCTGAATTTTTAATTCTTTGCAACAATAAAATAAAATTCTTTATCATAGAATAGCGAGAAAAGCTGATATCGTAACATTCAACATTTTTAATATTCATCCGCAGGGGAAAATGTTAAGTCTGAAAATAAGCAAAATTCCAATAAAAACTGGGTAACTACTTGTCCCCCTTCCTACTGTCCTTTGAGTTCAACAGCGAATTGATAAAATCTAATTTCTCTAGTGTAGTTGTGTGAATAACGTGCCATTCTTCTAAAACATGTGTTTTTGTTTTTAAAATGTCGTTGAGCATCTATTTTATTCTTAAGGGTTTAACTTCAAGTCAGAACAATTATTTGATTACTGAAGCAGTCCTTTTAATAAAAATTATTTGCCCTTCCAGTAATGACAGCAGGATATCGTTTTAAATAAGGCAAAGAGACTTTTTAAACAGTTACAGCTTTTTGACAAAAATTTATTTACGCAAGTTAGACGAACGCGAACACATGACAACCTAAATTGTTGTTGGTATTACCATTATTGACGTAGTCAATTTTTCTAAGTTTTATTGGAACACATACGAACATTATAGTCGGGCAACGCCGACTATTAAATGCACCATACACCACTTTGCATAGTTCAGTTATTCGCTTGTGTTGGGGATCAATTTTCATCACCGTCTATTAAAACTGCGACCTTTCTGCTCTGCAGAGGGTCGATTTTTATAAAAATCCAAAAAATAGGTCGAAATGGTCCAAATTTTTTGATGTTAAGTTACTATTCACACTTAGCCACTTTTGCCGGGAAATTTTCTAAATTGCAATTTTTTCATTTCCAATAGCAATCGTCCTTGGCTCAAAACATGTCACCGTGCCAAGTTTGATCAAAGTTTCTCAAAAATTGCGACCTGTAGTTTGAACGCAAAGTTACATGGATAGACCTTAAGGTGACAGAGAGGCTTAGATCAATACAGATAATGATTCTGAACTGATCGATATAATAAAGGTGAGGCTATGTGAAGCCTTTCTGCGTGTTACGTACGTCTGAAACTATTTACTCTGTACAACAAATGGTGTAAGGTATAAAAAAGAAAAAATATACTAGTATGACTATGGACATGGACTATCAACACGTTCAGTATTATTGCAACTTGCTTTCCAGTGTGCAACGTCCAAAATTGATTATTCATGGGGTTTCAAAATGCAACTCCTCCGGTAGGAACGCGCACTTTCATACCAGCAACCAGCACCATTTGTATAATAAATGAAAAAACAAAACCTAAGAAAAGTAAAATTCTTTTAAATAAGAACAAATTTTTTAAAACCCGCTTGCGTCCTTGGTTTACCTTGCTTTCGGAATGCAATATCCCATGTAAAAGAATGTATAGTAAGCGGTATTGCACATATGGAAACAACTTTGTAAAGTGCGACAGTCATGTCGCTGAATACAAGGTCCCCTAACAGTACTTCTATGCCGCAATAACTTTTAACAAACACGTTATACCCATAATACGAAAACAATCGCAAGAAGTTGTCTTTTATATTCAATATATATATACGCCCCCAAGGAACTAAAAGCCATATTTATCACATCAATAAGTTATCGGCTCTGGTAGATATTTATAAGATGCTGCCGTCAACAAATATCACTCCGACAAAGATAATCTCCCTATCTATCAATGTGCTATCAGTTCCCGTTTGGTTCTATTTAAAAGGTAAAAAAAGAAAACCGAGTAATATTCTCGATGAATTTAGTAAAGTTATGACACGTACGGGATATCGAGCTTGTAATTCACTTGAATTCATTACGTTTACATTTCTATGTATGTGAAAGTAAGTAAGACTATGTTCATTATTACACTTAATCGTCATTAGACGATCAAATATAAATTTATATTCGCCTTAGACCGCGTGCCAGTTTCCGGTTCTTTTCTTTCCCTTATATATTATGTTATTGAGCACTTGAATGTCAACAACAACAATAAAAGAATTGAGTAAAATACTTTTGAGTTTAGATCCCTTATTCTTAGATGTTAATTAAGGGAACATTTAACACTTGAGTGGTTAGAGAATCGTTTTGACGGATAATCAGCGAACACAGGGTATGGATTTTGTATTTTCCTTTTTAAAATATTAATTCGTTTAGGAGAATTGTATGTATTGTATGTGCACAAAGTGTCTCAAGGGTTTTTTGTTTTCAAACGAAATTCCTCAGAATTAAAATTGTATTAATGATACTTTCAAGTAAGCAGAAATGCCGGAATCCCTTTCTCTTCCTCTCTCTCTCTTTCCCTCTCTCTATCTTACTTATGTCGTGCGAGTTTAAGTAGTTTCATAAGTGTTTATTTGTTATTTTCTTTTATCCTCTTTTTCTTGTACTACAGCTAGAAAGATTCGACATTGTGCATAAACAACATGATAGCAGACTTCATCTTTAGACTGAATCTTGGGATAACCAAGTGTATAATTTCTTACTTGCACAAACAGCTTCGATACGTATCCATCTCGAATTGTAAACCAATTCAAATCGATTGGAGGATTACTTTTCATTTGTTGGGAAACAGATTTAGTCTATCAAAATCAATGGGCACCGGGACCCACTTCCCATCATCATATAGGCAAGACTACGAATTTCCAACACTATTTCTCGTTTGACACTCAACCTGCAACTTTTTAAAAACGCGAAGGCATCATACATCAATTTGGCAGCAACATTTATAAACTAAATGAGAAATGCTATTTTAATATAAGTTAAACAAGTGAGAAGTAGGGTAAGACCGTTGTCTGTCCATGTAAATTTGCGTTCAAGCTACAGGTCGCTATTTTTGAGTAATTTTCATCAAAATTTGGTACAGTGGCATGTTCCGATCCAAGGACGAACGCTATTGAAAATATTTCAGATCGGTCCACTTTTTCGACCACTTCCCATATAGCGCCCTATTCTGAGAAGTCGTTATATGGATAAAAATTGCAACTTACAAAATTTCCCGGCAAAAGTGGCTAAGTAGTAGCATTGCGGCATCATAAATTGGAATAAAAACTTTGGGCAGACTGGGCCAAGTTTTGAAACTCTCTCGTTATATAGAAAAAATTTGCAATTTACAACATATCTCGAAAAGAGTGTCCAAGCGTCTTTGGACCGGTTATGGCAATTTTTGAACTCCCTCTCATTTAACAAAAACCGAAGTTCAAACGGCAAAAAAGTATAATCATTATAGTAATTGAACATAAAAAAGTTAACTGTACCAAATTTGGACCATCTCGGTCTATTTTTTTGGATCCTACCCTAATAAGGATTTTCACGAAAACTGATCCTTTGTATAACAGAAAAGTCTAAGTTTTAATATGTGGTGACGATAAATTTACCCATAATAGTGATTTTATGCAAAAATGAACTCTACAAAATTTGGACTAGCTATGGCTATTTTTGTAAGTAACGGGTAGACTTGTACTAAATTGGGTTACGTTTAGGGCCCACCTCCCTATAAATATGCATTTGAAAGACATTCCTCTATATAGAAAACAAGTTATAATTTTTGTGTGCTATAATAAAAATAATAACTGTGTTAGACAATGTGGTGTAGGGTATTCAATGGCCGGCCTGACTATAATACTCTTACTTGTTTTTTTATTATGACAGTTTCAATAAATTAATTAAGAATATATGTAAATTTTACTCCGGCGAAAGTTCAGTTAATGAATGAAAAATTAATTTACTGCTAATTATAAATCATCGTAACGAGCCAAGTACGAACAAAGATATCAAAGCAGTTATTTTCAGCTTTACCTTCTCCAATAAGTGCTATATATATATATATATATATATAAATTCAATAATTTGAACGTGGTGACGACAAAATTATTAAATTTATGGAACCCAAAAGCGAAGTTTGTTTATGTTAAGAATGGGAATTTAACACATGTAACCTGCAAAGTATTATTGGTAAGGAGTCGTATAAGAATATCTACGCTTGTGAACGGAAGAAATAGAATATAATAAGCATGTCGGTATCTATGCCTCAATAATAATAGCGATTGAATGAAGGAAATAGAATATATATATGCATATAATAATGGATAGTATAATATATATACATATATATATATACATACATAACTGTATCTGCATTAACAGCTGAACATGTTTTCAAATCTTGTAATTGTTTTCGACGTTTGAAGGATTGGAAGCGTACAATGGAGGTAACCGCTGTCCGGAGGCTTCTTAGTATTATTAACGTTGATTGCTTTACTTTGCTGCGTAGCTTTGATAGTGTTGAACTGATTTACGCAAACATTTTAAAAGCTAGTCAATATGCCGCAATACGACTACTGCCTGAATAAAATTACGTCGCTCTCTTTTGTTTTCGTCTATCTTGCGGGCAAGAGCACAGGTCAACTTGAGTTTATGTATAAAGAACTTAAAAAAAAAGCGTACGATCTGGACTGCCTGCTGACTACAATCAAGTTACGTTATGATTTGAGCGGCTCCACAGTGCTATTTAGTTGGTCTTCTCGTTAACAGCACCGGCTGGATTACAAATGTGAATGAATATCCTGACCTCCCCATTGACGAAGTTCTTACTAAACTTAGCATATTGCTATCAAACTCTGCCATATACCGATGCGCCCATACACACAGCCATCCATTACCGGAACGTGACTTAAGCCGGATGTTAGTAACTCTGAATTTTTTTCACATAATTTTCAGGTGACGGTGTGCTTATTGTGATTCTTAATGCAATAGCAACCCTCAGCTTGTTCTTATATCTAGTAGAGTCGAGAATTCAAATCCACTTGTGCCAAAGTTAAAATTAACGGTATATATCTTTACATTCTGCCTCATTTCGATTTAAATTCTTATATGTCCTCTCCGAATCATATTCAAACTGATATCAATCTCATGGGACCCACGGATAACTTTTTGATACCGGGGGCTTTCAATTCACCCACTACCACTTGATATACAGTTGATGATCGCATCTACCTTGTTCCTATCTCTAATTATTCAGTATACGACTGGTTTCTCGATGTTTTATTTGACCTCGTTTACTATCGTTTGCAGCTTTAATGCCAGAATCTTGGATCAATAGTATAGATATTAGCATTCTTCGTCCAGATCGTTTTCTGTTACCCCCTGCTATTCTGTTAACGCTGAAGGGTTGCTTTATGGGGATATAAAAGTCAGTAGTAGTTCTCGTCTATGTATGGACTTCAATAAGGCGAACTACAACATGCTGAATGGCCAACAGACGTACAACAGAAACTATAGCCTGGTTATTCTTTCTCAGCGCGTCACAAATTATAGGCTATATCAACTTCTACATTTTCAAATTATATAATGATTCATATGCATGGCTTAACTGGGACACGGATTCAATCCACAAAAGTCAAGTGTATTCTTTCCCGATTATAGTATCGATGCGTCCACATTTGTTGGAAGTAACTAGCAGGCACTTAATAATTTACAATTCATACTAACTTATCTATCTGAATGGTAACACATACATCTATAACCATTTTGCAGACTGTGTATATGTATCTGTTCACTATATGTGTGAACTACGTCAATTGTTTAACGATTAAATACTCATTTTAATTTATCTGATCATAGTTCTGATTGCCCATCTATCGCGTTAAACTCAATATTTCTACTAATTGATGGTCAAACTTAACTGTTAATTATTTAATTATACTAACAGAATAAATACTTAATTGATTGATAATTAAATTAAATTAAATATTAGTTAATTATTTATTCTCATATATTATTCATTCTCATATATAAAATATATACACCTTTAACCACATATATATATATATACATATATACATGTATTTATAGGTTTAATATTAAATTCTCATTTTTCGCCTTTCTTTTGGGTCTCTTCATATTGCAGTTAAAGGCGTATACTTATTATTTTACTGTGGCCTTAAAAGCATTAAATCTTTCTTTCCTTTCCCTCGTCTCGATATTATTTGAACTTTCTAATGTATCCAATAAGCTTAAATTAAGTAAATGAAAAGATTCAGTCTTGGTTTGAGAAGCAAACAGCTTCTCTGACCAGCACAATCGCCAAAACTCAACATAATCTAAACGTTGTGTAGAGCAGAGAGTGAGGAGCAGATTTCCATCTTCAAAATTATTGAAGCCAAGGGCTGTTCTTTTGATAAAAGAATGGAATAACATTGCGTGGCGAACTATTCAAACACCCTGCGAATCTAGTCTTCGAAGAATTGTACCTCTTCTGCAAAGAAATAGACGCCTAACAAATTATTAATAAAAACAAATCAGATATTATTCAGACATCAAATGTTATTCCGCCCAACCCCTCGAAGCACATCATTCAATAAGTCTCCAGTTGAACACATATGTTGACAGACCCATAGTAACTCTGTATAGCAGCAATCTTCAAACGGTACGTGCCAAAATTAACCATTAGTTTACAAGCATATATAAATATATATATAAAATATATATATGATATTATGTATATCATATATAATTTCTATATGTTCTTCACAAATTAGTTTATATTGGGTTTCTTTTATTAACCAAGCATTTAATAAAAGCTAATCATTTGGAAAAAGTAATTTGCCTAAATTGTCAGAAGGAACTTCTTCTAAAGAAGAGGTTATTGAACTCCTGTTTACTTTACCCCAAAAAGTAGGCTGTGTATTAGCAGGCAATGGAACAAACAGCACTGTTGATAAACATAGCAGTTAGCCTATTACAGACAAAGAAGGAGGGACCTCTCCTTTCCTCTCACTTAAGTTTAGCGTTTGTTTAAAATTTTCATTACATCTCTTGTACATATGCATCAAAACAAAACAGTACGTTAGGCTGCCCCTCTTAAATGATGTGCAACGGATATGGCGTGTACATGCCTTTGTGCGAGTTACGTATATGCTCACGCAAATATGTGCGAGCCATGCACAAGGAATGTGCAGATTGCCACAAATGAAATGAGTTTTAAATGTAGCGTGTGCGTGTGTACATTGGCCCACGGTATACATTCAATGTCCCTCTTTTGCCTATACCCCATTTCGCCTTTCAACAATTTGTATTATGCACATTTGACTGTTTGTTTATGGCTAATAAAAAAAAATTTCCTTATGCTTTATATAGAAATTTGGTTAAAAGATTTCCACTCATTTTTTTTTCTTTTTGGAAAGATGAACCGAGTTACAATTTTGTTTATTTGTATACGACGAATCGAAGAACTTACTTATATCACTCTCACATTCAACATCAATACTGGCATTACACACACATACTCTATGTATGCCAGCCAGAACAGGCAGGACGAGTTAGGGTAGACCCAATCTTTTTATACAAATCGATTTAGAATCATTTGAACGTGTCTGCCTATCTGATGCCTTTCTATGTATTTTTATGTTCCATCTGCAAATCACAATTTTCATAAAGATTGGTGCACTGAATTTGGCAAAAGGACAAACACTATAGAAAATAAATAAAATGCTCAATAGCCGGGCTTGCATGATTACCAAGTCTTAAGTTTGTGAATGCACAACGACAACATATCTGATGGTGGCAAGCATGAAGGAGTTGCCCAATGTGATGGCATACTCTGTCCAGCTAATCCCCCTTAATGAGAGCGCCATTATCATGGATATAATTGGCTTTTTCAAAACATGCTGAAACTATTTTGCCTCTCGGATTTAAAGTGGACGCATACTTATAAATATGCTTAACTCCGTGGTGTCCCAAGCGACGCGCTCTAATCAGCATTAACCTTTGAAACCGTAGACTTCGTTTTCGTCTTCGGTATGAATCCAGAAAATTCTGAATGATGGAGATTGCGCTGATCCGTATAGAAGGTTCTGTCGTTCCCGTATAATCGGAGATTATCTGTATTTACCACCAGTCCAGCCATAATTTTTTCGCAGTAACGACAACAATTAAAGAGGTCTCTATAGGAGCTAGAGGAGCTTCAGAAGAGTTCTTAAATTAAAGAGCATCTTCCGATACACCTCTTCACTTCTTACGTTCTTGTGTTATTTATTGGCTGTAATCCTTTAGTCAATAATTGTCAAAAAGAACGGACATTAAATAGCAACAGATCGTTAATCTTTTTTTTTTTCCTAAAAAGAAGGAAAAAACTTCCGATTTATTGCTGACACTACAGCAGTATCTTTCGAAGATTTTCTACCTCCAGCTCACAGAGCAAAAAAAAAAAAAAAAAACCTTTTCACTTCTCTATATGGAGGTTGCCGTCGCCTAAGAAGTGAACAATGTTTAACGGCTGTTTCAAGGGGAAGCTTTCACATGCATGAAAAATCATAGTTTGGCTCATAGACGAATTTAAGGCGTCTCATAGAGAAGAAAGTAATAAAGGTTTGTTTGTACACTTGATAAATGCTTAAAACTGTTTTTTCAAAGATGAAAATTTTGCCAAAATATAAGATCAATAAGAGGAAGAGGATTTTTGTATAATATTACAAAATCGTCATTCATCAATTTTATAAATTGTAATTTTCTGTATGAAAATTTTTTAACACATATAACAGCACCAAGAGGATATACTGAACTACATTCTTATTTCTTTCCTTCGAAGAGAAGAAAGTAAAAAAGAATTAAACACTATTTTCTATGGCGTAGTTTTGCAAAATATTTCTTTGTAACATTTTTGTTTTCTTTTTTGTATTGAAGAAATTATTAAAATTTCTTATTTTATTACACTACCCCAATGCATATTCAATACCGCAACGAAACGCGCGGCAAAGCATTTGGAATGAAAGCAAGTGCTTGCCGTCTGCTTAGTTTGCAAGCGATAAAGGCCCATTATTTATAATGCAATACTTATATGCAAAAGTCAGACGTGCTTGTTTATATGTGCGAATGTGAATGTGAATGTAAAAAGTTGTATATTGCAATTTTTGCCACTTTGGAATTTGGAACAAACCAAATGCTATGCATTTTTAATAAAATATTTTTTTTCTCATGTAAAAGTTTAATGGAACAAATAAAGAAGAAGAAGCAATTTGGTGCAAAAATTTATTCAGTAGAAAATGTACTAAAAATTCATTTATCAAGTGCGTACACATCGGTTCCCGCATTTCGACGATACCGTTAAACTCTCCCCGAAAGCTTTCAAGAACGCAGAAGCTTTTCTGTTTCCTCTTCTTTTTTGGCACTCGCGAACAGTTTACCAATTTTATTATGCCATATGCTTGATCTTCGAAGTAAATATTGTAAATTGGTTAAGAAGGACCTCTTGGTTGTCTGTAGGTCTGATTGGAGCATCTTTTCCCAAAGCAATGTATTTATGTTTGTTTCCTGTGAAGTTACCTATGGATATTTGTTCACGGCTTCCGGTTACAATGTAATCGAGGAACAAAAGAGCAGCTGCAACAACATTGGGTACAATTTGCAATCACAACAACGGTCGCTCGTATGTTTCTTCCCTTTTTTGAAAAAATTCCATTTGACATACACCCTTGTCCTTGATGGGCAATTATAGTATAAAAGCACAGAAAGCGAAAAAATGTTGTGGAAGGGAAGCGTCTTATTAGTTTGCGAAATTGAGTTCTCTGTCCAGAAAAATTGTCTATTTCCAACGAGTAGCTTAAAGAAGATAACAAGATCGCACTGCAATGTCGCACAGTAGGAAAAGGATATATTGAATGTTATTGGAAACACACCTCTGCAAGAGATGGATGTAAAAACCAATTCTGCATTATTAACCTTCCAAAACGTGGACAGATGAAACATAATCCGTATATCCTACAGTGCTTTTCTCAAATAAAGAAAATCGGTTGCAGCAACCTACGTAGCAGATACCAAACAAGTGTCGATTTACTACTTGATACTAATTTTAATAGAAGAGATTTTCACGCTCCTCGTTGTACAAACAATTGGGAAAAACTGTAAAATTTTTCCTAACTATTATCATCTTATCTTCTTCTTTCTTTAATGCGCAACTTTGTTGAAAAGTAGCGTTCAAGACATGGAAAAAGGTATTCTTTTTCTGACATACTGAGACTGGAAAAGTGTTAATCTCTGCCCATCAGCGGATAAAACTTTGTTGAAATGACAATAACCTCAAACCCGCCGGACAACTGTAAACGATTTGATAACATTCGAATAAAATTCTTGGTAATTGCAATGCAACCAACTGCCTCGGCTATCTCTCCCCGCGATGACTTGGTGGTTGTAAACACCCAGCATCTATGCATAATACTTTGCAGCAGATTCTAAAGTAAATAGGTGTACATAGTGTCCTCAAAAATATTGCCATTCTCTTCATTATAGGCCGCTTCGTGATTGGTCTACCTTATATCCGGAACGAACACGGCTATGGTCCATATGGCTGTCGACATCCCCGAAGTTAAAAAATTTATAGCGACGTTGGAAACGGTCGATTGAATTGCATTGAATGCTTATCAATTTGTTAACCAAATCATCTTTTGCACTACACTAAAATGAACAACTAAGAATATTATAGTCGGGCAACACTAACCTTTATATATCATGTACCACTTCGCCTAGTACAGTTACTCGCTTTGGTAATAATGTACCAATAAGTACACTCTGTTTTCATGCAAAGCTCGCATATTAGAAAGTTTGACTTTCTTTCCACATAAGGGTTTGACTTTCGTGATAGGGCCTCATGAGATATCTTATACGGGATGAGGCCAAGAAATAGACCCATTTGGTTCAAATTAGATCCACTTCGTTTTTTTTATTTAATTACTATCGTGAACAAATTTTCATTAGAAAAGAAGCTAAAAATTAACTTAAAATTAACATAAGGCTTTAGGTTTCATAAAAATCTTCATTCTTTCATATAAACCTACAAGGATTAAATTCGATAAAGTCGATTTCTTCGTCAATTTACTATTATTAGCCAATTTTCACGATGAAATATTGAAAATTCGTCCTGTTGACCAAATAAAAATCCAATTCCCCGAGGAAAAATCATATAAGAGGTGGTTCAAAAAATTTACTTAGCCGGGTCAAAGTTTTTACACCAGTTTAGAATGCTGAAGTGCCACTTTTGCCGAGAAATTTTGAAAATTGCAGTTTTGTGGTTGAGTGGTGGACAAAGTGGACCGACCCGAACAATTTTCGATAGCTTGTATTCCTGGGTCAAAACAGTGTAACGAATTTCATCAAAATATCTCAAAAATTGCGACCTTTGGCTTGAACACAGGGACAGACAGTCTTAGATGTCGGTATAATAAAAGGTGGATCCATTTTCTTCCCTTCTGCGTGTTACATAAGTCCGCATTAACTTAATGCCACAATTGGTGTAGGGTGCAAAAAGCCGGAAACTTGTTGCATTGCGAGAAGATACGGCTTTTTACTAATGAGATCACTTTAACTTGTACACTTCGATTAACAATGAATGGCTAAGGTCTGTGAAATTCTAATTATAATCTGACAACTTTAGTAATTATTTTTGTCCTGTACAAACGAAATAAAAAAAAATGTTGCTAAATATTCTTGGCTTTGTCAATTAGTTTTTAATACTCTAAAGATTTTGACGAAATTTACAGATTATGCTTGATTTGAGCTCATTGGATTTTAATCCCCGTCAAAATGCAAAACGCATAAACGCGTTGCTGCATAATGTTCTCTAAATGTTTACATCCACGCTGCCATTCAATATTTATTTAATTTATAAAATTTTTCCATTTAACTGCATACAAAAAAATAAGCGTTTTTGTTCCCTCCCCTTCACCTTTCATGTAGGCGCTTACTTGTTTCGCCAAGCAGACAGTTGACTGACCAATATTAGAATTTGTTTTGTTGGCAGATTTTCATTGCAGAAATTGTTGCTGTCTTGTCTACATCACATCTATGCGATAAGAAGCAAAAAAAGATTGCTTTGTTGGCAGACAAAACTTTCTTGCTTTTCAGTTAGCTCGTTCTCAATGCACATCCCACACACAGATTTGCAAAATTCTTGCACATGCCAAGTTAGTAATTAACACCCATTTTTCTATATATGTATATGTATATGGATGTAGGCGAATGAATAGCAATTTTTTCTGAATAGGCTAAAAAGAGCTAATCATTTGGGCAAATTGCTTACAAAAGTTTAGCGGACTATTGGAAGATCGTTAATACACAGACTACCGCATACACACTCGCAGTAAGATTTTCAATTAAAGCGGTTACTAAGACATATGTTTTTTGGTTATGTTTTTAGGTTATCAGATTAAGTCGGATAAATGAATTAAAGCCCATATTTTAAACAAGTTGCAATTAATCAGCAACGGTACTCTTTGATTTTTTGCTTAAGACATTGAGACATTAAAGATGGACGGTATAAGTTGTCACAGTAGTGGGGTCAATTGGAACACCTATATTTTCTACATTAGATATAGAGCCATTATCGTGCCGCATAGAACTTTGCCGAAAACTGTCTATATATTAAGGTAGACCACGTCAATGTTAATTGTTTTCCTCTTGAGAGATGCTGTAAGGCAAATCGTAGAGTGGTTAAGAGGTAGACACGCTCCCTTTCCGTAGAGCATAGAGGCGTCCGTAACCTCGGAATGAAATTATCAACAGCTACAAGGTCCAATAGCAGAGATATTGTCCAGATCAGAGTTGCTTTCAGACAATACTTATTTTACGATTTCAAGAGTCGGCAGATTGCTTGCTTGTAAGTACTCGCGTAAAATTGTGTGGGAATCTGCCCAATGGGAATGTTATACAGCCACGCCCTCAGCGTAGACTAGTTCCATTTACTGCACCTCCGTCAACAGGTTTTCCATCTCATGACCGACCTTTATTTTGCGAGTCGTGCAGAAACGACTTCGTCTAATCAGAGACTTTCCTTTTCCTTTTCTCTCTAGTTCCGTACGCATCGGAAACCGCCCATGCAATTTCCGATTTTAGCCTGACACAGGTAAACAACTTTTTGCGGAAGTTTCGCGGTGGGTGTGGTCAGTGAAGATCACAAGAAGGCGGCTTACTTGACTGTCCGTGAAATTGCACTGCTATCGATTGCTTGATCCATACAGAGATTTTAGATTGGCCCCACTCTCCTCGGAAAAAGGACGCCGACGAATGTGTCTGGACGTGGCACTTGGGAAGCGATCACCCCTCGAGATTAAGCTTTCCACCCAAGAAGTTAATTGTTCGGGAGCATCCACTCTCGCTCTACCTCTCTGTTTGTTATGGGTTTGTCTTCTTATAAGTTTTACTCTGTTCTTTCAGTCTTTTTGCAATCTGTTAGCGCTTTCCTCCGCATACCTATCGTTAATATCATTAGTTATCAAATTTGATCATTAATGGAATGCCAAATATCAATTATAGGACGTTCAGCCTCGACAAACTAGAAGGGAAGGGATATTTTATAAATTGATAGAGTTAATGTCCTGGAAATGGGTTTTCAGTAAAGGAAAATCAAGCGGCCCATCATTTGAAAAAATGTGAAATGCATTCGAAAAATCCGATAGCATTGAGAACGAAACTATAAGCAGAAAAAGAGAAATGCTCCTAGAAAAGGGAATAAATACTTAAATGGTTCGTATCGAAAACTATTTATCTTTAATTGTGCACTGAAGGTAAAATGAATTCATTCCACTCATACACAGCGCCAACAATGAAAAACCTCTTCAACTCCGCTTGTCAATTAAGGCAACTATCCTTTTTCTTTTTTTTTTTGCACCTCACTACATTGTACAAGTCAGACAAACAAACATTGCAGGCTTGTCTAGTGTGTACTTGTCTCATGGCACGCACGTACACACACGAATGTATCGTACGCACATCCTACCAAAATCGTAAATCAATGCTTTTATTAGCTACGTACAGTACACACATTCGTTCACACGCTCAACGATCATATCGGGGTAAATGGCAGCAGTGTCATTAAACAACAAAGCGTCTTACTACTCTGCTCTCAATAACAACGACTTCTTCGCGCTGTTCCGAGCTTTGTCAGGTTATTCCAACAACGCACAACTACTACGTCAACTATGCAAAACGTTGGCCTAATATGGCTGGTTACTGACAACCACTCAATTTACTTGTACGTTTTTCTTCTTGGTGCTGCTCTGCTTGCTTGTTGATGAATCAATAATTGCTTCGCCTCAAAATCACGTATTGCATGACCAATGACCAAGAACTTTGTTCAGCGTTCACTTTACTTCTACTTTTTTGAAATTGAATTTTGTAACGTGAAGGCTCCTTATTCACACATTGTATCTGATAGGACAGACTTGCTAGGACTCAAAGTAATGGAAATTTCCTGTACAAATCGAGAAGATGTGTTTATTGATGCGCGAATTTATTGTCGACCAATTGCGACGCCCCTCAATACAAGTAAGAAATGACATTTCTTTGAACAATTGGTACTAGGTTTCTCTTAATTATCTTTATTTACTCGAATTGCGATTGTTCTTGTTTCCAAGGTCACAATCATATCTGCTTTCAACCCTATAAATTATATTTATCCAACGGACGGAAAGATAGGATTTACGGCACGCCTACTCTCGTCCACGTATACTTAGTTTATTATCTAGGAAACGACGACGAAATCTGCTTACTGCTTAGTCGGAGCACGTTCTAAATAGTTCGGCCCCCACCTTTGCTTTTGACTAAAACAAATTTTTCATATTCTCGCCACTTAAGTTTAAAGTTTGATCTGAGCGGTGTGTTAACAAAAAGAGATTTTACCAAATTCTTTAATTTTTGTGGCGCCTCCTCGTAGTCACTGAATTGCATCCTCTTGCAGGCTATCGATCAGACTACATGTCATCTTCTAAAACTTTCCCGATAACTTGAAAGAAATTTCGTAAATATTTTTCGCATATTTGCACTTTGCGTCGTGTCCAACCCTAGTCCTAGGTCATACATATATGCAGATATTTTAAAATAATATGACGTCAGTTAATCCATAAATCTCCCAGCAAACGTACATAAGTCAATGCCAACAAAATTAAAGTAAGAAAAACTTTTTCAAAAATTGGTTCGTCTTTTTAAAGAGCAATACAAAAGATATAAGACAAATTTCTGCTTTGATCCGCTAAGCAAAACTCTGGCCCCCGTATTGAATTAACTACAACATCCAAGTACTGGATACATAAAAAAACTATTATATGAAATCATATTAAAAAAGTAATGTTCGGTTCCTTTCCTGTATATCTTTCTCTTCTTCGGCTAGTCAGCAAATCAACAAACAGATAATTCGCCGAGTTTAGTAGAAAACGAGAGCAAGTTAGTATTCTCCTAGACAAGGATGAAATTCTCTCTAGCGATCTTCGCCACTTACTGCTGGTGGCAACAACACAGGATTTTCTTGGACTTGCATGCTACTGCTCTTGTAAGCAATATATGTCACGATATAACAACAAATAAGTCTCTGCCTGTAGATGTCGTGTCTTAACAAGCGACTTGAAACACGATAACGTTAACAACGGCAACAGATTCTTAACATTATGACCTTTCCCTTGTATCCTGTTGTACAAAATGCATTTACCGAAAAAATAGGGAATGAAGCGTATCTTTCGCTGCCTACGACCACAATGGTTGCGGACTTTGTTTATAGATTCTTAAGGATGTCAATGTCCGTTCCGTCCAAATTGGATTAGGTTAACTTCACAAACAGAAAAAGGCTGTGACAGATATTAACCGTAGCAACGGAATCATGCATGGCCGGTCAAAGCAATTAAGGCTACCTTGAAGAAGCAGAGGGGATCGCTCATGTTTAGCACAATCCAATGTCAATGAAGAAAAGCGAAGATGTGCTTAGAAATTTGCAATGCAGTCATCAAATCATTCGATTGAAAAATTGTTGCAGGTACTAAAAAATTCCGCAATGATCAGACCGTTCAGGCAATGTAAACAAATGGAAACGTTTTTAGCAATTCATCTACACTTTGTGTGCCTTAGCAGAAATGATGACGGGAAGAATATTAATATATGGGCCACAGTGCAGGCAAACTAGAAAATACCAAATCAAGGATGTAGCGAATTATGTGTTTTTGCGTAATTTATTTTGCGTAATTTATTTTGCGAATAATGAACAAAACGAGGAATAAGAAAAACGAGGAAAAAGAGTAACGTGTTTTTGTTTATTTCCTTTTACGATTTATTTTTTGCAACGCAATTGATGAACGCATAATGATATAAACTTTGAGTTATATATGTTGTTGACGAACAATCACATGAATCAGAGCAATGTATATACAATTTCGAACAATCACTTCTCGTTTCAAAGCAGCTGTTGTTTCGCTAAAAACGGTATATATTACATTTAGGCATGACCCTTCCCCCTTTTTGTGCAATGTCCGTGGTAAAAATACTCCTGGTCCCACAACTTGAAGAATGTTACCGTTTTATTATTATTCCTCTCTTCAAACACTTGCTTGATTTGATATCATTATTCCTTACTGGAACTGCAGCGAATGATGCTGATAGAATAAAAATTAGGTAAATGACGCCCGAGCTGGGAAGTGAACCCTGGGCCGTTGGATTAAAAGTCCTATGCTCTATCGACTGAGCTGCTCAGGCCACATTGAACCTTTTTTAAATCGTCTATTTTCTGATTTACTGATTCACAGAATAAAAAGGAGAATGAGGATCGTCAGCTGTGCACTCGGCGCATGCTAATAAAAATAAATGCAATCAACGAAATTATCGCACTGTTTGTTTTACCATCGCTAGAACACATATCCACGTTAATGGCGCCAGTCGAAATGGAGGAAACATATGAAGGCGGTGCAATTGACTTCGAACATAATAATGACAAAGACATTATGCAAGAAGTGCTCTCATTCGCACTCTTTTCTTTTAGTAGGTCAGTTTGCAATAACCATTTATTGATCTCTCCAGTTACGTGCGCTTTGGTCAAATTCGTTCAGATAGAGCTTTTAATTCCCTGTCTAAGCCGCTATACGCTGACAACTTTTCAGTCAAGACGGCTATTATAAACCAGTAGCTAAAAGAATTTGTTGACAATAACAACTCGCTATAAACAAATAAATATATTGACACAATTAATGTACAAGACACACTACACAATGACGAATTAACATAAACGGAGACGTCGACCAAGTTGTTAAAATTGTAGAAACGATAAAAAAATTGGACTCTTATTCTCACATCTTTGGAATTATTGAGAATCATTATCAGTTGAAGGCAAATTTTTATACGCTTACTTTCGCATGCACTCAATTTTTATACGAACACTTGAACAATATTAAAAATATAATGTAAGAAATCCGCCTGAGTAGCCGAAGGCGAGGAATTTCGACTAGCAACTCAATGGTCGTGGGTTCGAATCTCAAGTGCGGTAGAGTTTTTAATGTCCCATCAACGTACGTAGAACGGAACATAGGCTCTATGGATGCGGCTACTTCCTAAATGGAAAATTAAAGGATACGATGGAGTACCGAACAGTACTCGTATTCCAAGTACGGAGCTTGTTGACTGCATTCAGCCTGACACTCAGCGCCTATCACCCGCTATAATGGGAATTCCCAACTATTAATAGAAAACATAGGATTTGCAGAGGAGATCGTGCTCGATGTAAGAGCGGTGGTCTGCGACAGGAGCACTCAAAATTGCAAAATAATAAATAATTCCCCAAACAGCGTATTTATGAGGCAACGGGCGGATGGAAGCAATTATTTAATCACACAGATGTACGACTACTTACATCTTCTAAAGGCGGTATTTCAGAAAACTCAAGACTTAAACAAAAGATACGACGCCAAGATTGTAGCGAAAGTGGCTCCGAAAAACTCGGCCATCTGGGGTTTTTTTGTTCGACTGTAGTCGTAGCGGCAAATGACAAAAGGGAATAACGATAATTATTAAAAAAAGCAGGTAAAAATTATAGTGGACCACGACGTCCATGAAATATTATACATCATTCCGCTTAAAACCATTATATAGGCGAAAATAAGCGCAAGCCGTATTTTTCAGTTCTATATCGCCGAAATCGTAAAAGATAGCTTCCCTTGCTTAGAATATAGTAATATGGAGAAATGGAAAGATTTTGCTTTAGTCCATGAAAATTGGTACAAACCAGAAGGCGAACAAAAGTGGAGATACATACTTTGGAACGACGGAACACAAATACTATGATGCGAGAAAAAGGATGCTGTGGTCATAAGGAAAGGAATTTTGCATTAGATTTACTAAAAATCCTGTGAAGCGTAGCGTAAGAGATGTAATTGTAGCGTGCTCTGGTTCTTGGGAGAATATCGCTCCGACACATCTAAGGAAAAACACTGATAAACTTATAACTGAAAATATGTTGGAAACTGCAATGCTATCCTGTGTCGAAGAACATATGTCACTACATTTGAGTAAGATAATGATGCGAAGCTTTCATTCAATTTGATGAGTGCGCGGTTCCTAGATCATATCTTTGGTGTGATTAGACGGACAAGAAAATATTCAAAAAGTTTTATATAATATCCCAATAGAGATAAATGCAAAAATCGAAGCTATTCTTGAAACGATTTTTAGTTTTAGTTGCAAGCTGTAGATTGAACAAAAGACTACACAACTGACAAACGGACAGATAGGAACAGATTCTGAATAATAAAAGGTGGATCTATTTCAAGTCTTTCTAGATGTTGCATATTTTTCTTACACTGGCAAAAAGAATTCGTTCCTCGGGACAACCACTACGCTACTCCAAACAAGGGTTTCTATGCAAACATTCTATCATTATACAACAAAAATAAAGCTAAAGTTACTTGGAATTAGCCGATATTAAGCCGAGTGTGTCTATATGTATTCTGTACATGTTTTATAGGACTAATAGGTTTTTTATCCTTACTTTCTAAACTTTTATTCAATGATTTTTATATTCATGTAAAATTCGTTATTCGGATAATGATAATTTGTAGCTTCGACAGCTACTCATGATGGACTTGCACTTTCTTTCAAAAATATTTATCGGCATTTGAATAATTGTAATCTTTGTAATGAATATTGATTTTTGGAGATGCGGCCTGATATTTGGGCTCCGAAGTACCGACAGCCAGGAATTTTCTTTTAACTACCGACGGTTTCGCGTTAAATTATCTTTCACACAAAAGATTTCAAAATTGTTTTCTCTTTTTTTTTGGTTTTGAAAATTCAATTTTTTTATAATCATTATTATTATTTTTTTTATAAAGAATGCGGCTAACACTTTACTTCTTTGCAGAGGTTGCAATCCTTTTCCCTTTCATGAGATATGAAGAATTTCTAAAAAGAATGCGTACGTACTAGTTGGATATTTATTATTTCTCGCTGCACGCCCTTTCATGGGCTTAACAGAGTATTGAATAATTCTCTCATTTCTTAATCTGAAAATACTATCGTGAAACTATACACAAAAACACGAGTTAGTATACTGAACGTGGTTTTTGAAAGATTTGAGTTCTTTGTCAAAAAAACTGAATGTAGACCGATATGAGAAGTCTCCAACTTCCTTAAACTGGCACTAGCTATCAATCTCAGTTTGAAAAGCAAAGCTCGTCCTAACAACTACGCATTAGAATGCCCTACCTTCTCGAAGTATTCATCAAACATTGCTCCTTCTCACTACTGCTTCCATTCGATGAATTTTTTAGTCTTTTCGAACAACGACGTTGATGTTGATTAAGAACATACACTGTTATGAAATTTTTTATAAGTCTGCGAAGCTTTATCGTAGACCTATTATGTATATAGCTATTTTTTCAATATATTATTTATATCCGTGTTGCCCGATATGTTGACATGAACACTACTCGGAACAAACGTCGGAGACCTTGTATATAACCCTTTATAAGCCTTTGTTTTGACTGCTTGTGGATTCTCATATTAAAGTAAAAAAAGAAAAAAGTCAAATGAACTCGTCATAAGGTGTTTCGAGGTACACGCTCTCTTTATACATCTCTCTCTCTCTCTCTCTCTCTCTCTGTTTATTTCTCTATCATTTTTAAGCACTCCTGATTTACAAATTAATGGAAGCATTTTTCTTACTTTCCTGTAGTTTACAAGAAAATCGAAAATAAATCATTTATATTAAACATAATGTTGAAAAAAGCATATTTACCAAAGGTTTTTTCACTACGGGTTGACTTTGCTTGTGCCCTTTTGAGTTTCTGTCAACATATCGAGATAACAATCTTGATGGTAAACTTTTTTTAGTTGTCATTATTTTTAACATTATTTAGTTAAGATATGATCACATTATTTTTTTCTAATTGAATTGACTCTGTTACACATTTTTAATTTAAAATATCGCAACGTACGCACTCACAAATTTTCAAGCAAAAAAAGAACTACACGACCATCACTCTTGAAAGCAGCGATTTTTATTTTAAACACTTCAATAGATAATTGCCGTTTAGCGTTGATTTTATAATTGCACATTCTTTCATCATGGAATTTCTTTTTTAAGATATGTTGTTTAATCACTTTAGCCCAAAAATTGTTTTCTGTTGCCTTATATTCCAGTTGATACATTTTAAAAGAAGACTTATTCGATGAAATCATCGAATCTATCTTATTTTTTTTCTTTTATGAAGAGAGATTGTATAGAGAGATTGTCTTAACCGTAATGACGGTAACGCTATTGTGGAACTCGGGCGGTTTATTTACCGTATTTGTGGAACTCGGGCGGTCTATTTACCGTATTTGTGCAACTCGAGTGATTTATTTACCGTATTTGTGGAACTCGGGCGGTTTATTTACCGTATTTGTGGAACTCGGGCGGTTTATTTACCGCATTTATGGAACTCGGGCGGTTTATTTACCGCATTTGTGGAACTCGGGCGGTCTATTTACCGTATTTGTGCAACTCGAGCGATTTATTTACCGCATTTGTGGAACTCGGGCGGTCTATTTACCGTATTTGTGCAACTCGAGCGATTTATTTACCGTATTTGTGGAACGCGGGCGGTTTATTTACCGTCTGTGCATAAATAAAAATTGTTTTTCTCTTTCTTTGAAAACTTCTTCGTTTAAACCAACACAAACATATTGTATTTTAAAAATATTTATATGCACACACGCACCTATGCCGCAGCACGATACACAGGTATTTTATTTTATCCGGAAGTAAATTTTCTCCTCACTTGGCTTTTTTTTTTAAAACACTTGCAACTTTGGCAATTTTTTTAAATTTTTGTAAAAAAATTCTTGTTTTATCCCCGCAAGAAATTGATCTTGAATGAAAATGCCATTATAGCGAGAAAAATTACCGAGTATCTAGCATGGGAGCTTTCGTTTTGATTTTTTTTCTCCCATTTTATTCTAACAATAAAAACAATGGATATGCTTATATAGCACTTGTAGCTGCAATTATTATTGTTGTTATTATATTCGCGGTCTTTTATAATTGTCGGTTTTTGGAGAGAAAGACATCTTATGAAAGCAGAAAAGAGAACGGAGCATTAATAAACAAACGTGCACGCACGGCATACAATTAAGTCTTTATTTTGTTTGGCTAAAACTACGAATTATTACAAAATCATTGTATATAAAAAAAAACATTTCGCTAGCAACATTTGCGCAAGAAAATTATCACATCGCAAGCTCTATTATTTTTATCGCAAGCGCTATTATTTTTGTCGTAAGCGCTATTATTTTTGTTTTCTATTTATTTATGTTATGTATAAGCAAACACTAGAAAGAGCATAAGAGAGAGTATAGGAACTCAAAAGGAACTTTAAAACCTTAAGAACGACAGCAAGTGTACAGGCAACAAAATTAAAAAGAAAAACAGAAGTATACGCAACAAAGTTGCTAAAGTTCATATAACAAGTATGGTTGGTCGTGTCATCTTGGATTAATATACATTTAACACGCTTGTTTATATGTCAGAGTCTGCCATATCGCATAAAGCCAAAGGAAAACAGAAAAAATTCAAGAAGCAAAGCATAAACAAAAAAAAAAGTTCTAACTAAACGCGCACACAAGTTCGAAAAAAATGCTTAATAAAAACAAACTGCCTTCGAATTTTAGTAATTAACGATAAGCAATAACTGCTGATGGCCTTTCATATACAAAATAACGAATTAACGGGTTTCTTTTTTCGTAGTAGTCTTTTAGTTTTTTCTCCATTTACACATTTGTTTAAAGTTCGTATCTGTGTAAGTTGTCTCATGCAATTTTTATACGCTTACTCTCGTATGCACGCAATTTTTATACAAATACTTGAACAATTATTCAACAAATGTAAACAAATGTCTGCGTTTTCCCATACTTTCTTTTTATTCTTTGCATTCACTTAATAGGTACTCTCCCCTTTTTGGCCATATTTTTTTAAATATTACTTAACATTTCTCTAGTTGGCTTTTTATATTTTGCATTGAGGATATTTCTTCTTTAAACGCACTAATTTTTTGTTTTTGCTTTACTTCACATTTTAAATATTTCTTAAATCGTTCAATT
Source organism: Glossina fuscipes (assembly GCF_014805625.2). Classification (NCBI taxonomy): domain Eukaryota; kingdom Metazoa; phylum Arthropoda; class Insecta; order Diptera; family Glossinidae; genus Glossina; species Glossina fuscipes. The sequence goes on along the minus strand of NW_023998491.1, from coordinate 821,604 downwards.
AAATTCACTATACGACTTTGCTTGCGTATTTGATTCGATATGATTGTAATGTTTTAATATCCGTATCAAGTCTTGTAATATTTCCAATAATTTGTAAACGTCAAATTTTAGAAGTCCCTATCCCTCAAAAATTTGTTTCATTTTTTATTTATTTATTGCATTTGGTGGATCTTCTGTTTTGTTTGTATTAATTTCACTAACTCATGTGATAAGATTTTAACCTTAGGAAAGTAAATTTTACTCGGAGAAACAGAATTTTATTCTCAGCAAAGTAAAAAAATGCACTCTCGAGTTTTCATAAGAAATGCATAAGAAAATAAATTTTACGCTGAGAAATAGAATTTTTTTTTCTCTTTGCTCTCCCAAACTAAATTCAAATTTTAGTTTATAGAATAAACTTGAACAGAAATTGTGCAAAGCAAATATTACTCTCAAAAAATTCATCAAAAATCATAATAAACTTTTTCAAAATAATTGCAAGAAACTTCTCTCAGCCACTCTCATTTTCAATTTACACAACTATTTGGAGTAATCAGAGTAATCAGAGTAAGTAAGCGAAAAATGTGAGAATAAGCGTATAAAAATTGGTAAAGTACGAGAGTAAGCGCATAAAAATTGGTAAAGTACGAGAATAAGCGTATACAATTCTCAATAATTCGAAAAATGTGAGAATAAGAGTCTGAATTTGTTTACATTTGTTCAAGTATTTGTATAAAAATTTGGTAAAGTACGAGAGAAATCTCACAGAGTACAAATTTGCAACAACTATGCTAGCAATTTAATAAGAGAAAAATAGAAGAGAGAATGCAATAACATTTATAACACTATTGCCAGGTACGTAAAACGTTCGCTCTGTGCGTTATATATTTTAATGTTAAATAAATGCCTTATATTTTATTTTAAGTCTTTTCGGTAGCCCTGTTTAATAATATTTTGAAGAATTAAATAAGTGTTAAAAAACTTGTCGGAAGAGGAAGTGAACGTTGTTTTTGTACTTTGAAGTTGATCCGTTTTGAATATTTGTAACACTTATCGTATTTGTTATGAATAATAAAAGTTGAATGTTATTACATTAGAAAAAAAAAAATAAATCAAAATTCAGATATTAATGTATCGATAAGAGGCACGAAAAACTGATCAAATTTATATCTAACGAAAATAACAAGAAAATTGATGCTTAGCCTTGAATTGGTTTGAATAACAGCAGTGAATGCTACCGATTAAGTAAATCACTGTAGAAGTAAAACAAAGTGTTTGTATGTTTTGTCTAATTTTTCCATATTTATTCTCATCTGTCCCACTTTTGTTAACTAGCATTTAAAGATAACAGTGTCAAGAAAACTTATTCTTATCCTTTAAGTACTGTTCCAGATATGTGAAAACTGCGAACAAGTTTTTGGAAAAGTCATACGAGGTAACTAATGTGTTAAAACTGTATGAAATATTCGAAAAATGTTAAAGAATAAGTCAAATTATTGTAGGCATTAAAATTTATTTCTAGTCGTCTCTGCGATATGCAGCAATCGTTAAAACTAGTACAAGGAACACGCTCGAAATGGGAAGAATTTTTTAAGCTATTTAAATATTTTAAATTTCTTTCCATTTTTCCATCCACGATTAGATAGTGAGATGGATTGGCCACCCGAACAAGTGTATTTATTCTTCTCCTACGCAGGGATCGGTGTTATTGGATCGGCCGAGAGGTATTGCTTGATAGAAAAGTTGACCGTTCGCGTGTTTTGGTGACATCCATTTAGTAGGAACAAAACGATTGTTCATAAACTCGCCTTACGTTCTGATTACCTATAATCGAGCATATCTATAGTCTTTTCTTTATTGAATCTCGGAGTTACTTCTAAGATTTTTGAATATCTGTCCATTATTTTGCTTAGGGAGTAAGTAGCTTCTTTACACAGAATAAATGCACCCGTAAATTTTATGAAGCTGCATATCGACTAAAAAGGCTTTTGTCATATGCTTTGCTCTGCACCTGCGTTTATGTATCCTAAGAGTCTCTAACACACATTCATACAGCTAAGTAAAATGTGCGAGTGTTTAATTCGAGTTTTAAAGAGCAACACAATCGACACAATCGTATAAGGTAGATAATGCTTTGACGTTGTATTGATGACAACACCAAGCACCATGTGCGCCTATCTGTCTGTCCACATATCCGTTGGCGCAACTTTATAGTATTTGTGGTAAACATTTTACGAAAGTGAAGCACAGGCATCCAAACTTATAGAACATAAGCAGGTAACGTAAGTATTCCAACCCAATCCACGAACAGCAAGTGGATGTGTGTCTTATAAATTGATAATCATACAATAAGCGACTATTCTAAAATAGGGGTGACGAGCGAGGCAAGTAGACATTTATTAACATACGAATCGTTAAATTCCTTAGCCCAACGTTCGATAAAACCCAATAGCGGCTGGGTCTTATTATCTCCGACATTTGATATCTAGTAACATACCAGGAACACGAAAGAATTTCACGTTACCCAGCTCGTTACCCAGTTATTATTAAACAAATGAAAACTCGCTCCATTTATTTAGATCAACTGACATGGCGTTGCTCGTACACCAGCCGTCCAACTGGAGGAGTTCAAATTTCCAGTTGAGTCAACAGATCGATCGTAAGCAAATTGAAAAGGATTGAACTTCCCGGAGGAGCACGTGAAGATGCCTTGATTCTGCGTGAATTGCATTTTGTGTTGCTTCACCCGTTTTCCGTTCGATTCTGTTGAAAAGAACAGTGCGTGGGCACAATCCCGTATGATTTTAACGAACCGGCAACACTTTATAATTGTTTAGTATTTAGAAAAACATCGTTCTCATGGCGAAATGTTCATGTAAAGCTGCTCGCATGTTATCTGTTCATATTTTTACAATATCCGATATATCTTGCAATTTCGCTTTCCTTTCATCGAGAGTAGTTCTTAAGATTTCTTTTCACGTTCTTTGCTGCAAATCTTATGTCTTTTTAAGAGTTCACCATTATCTGTGTGCATAAGGTTTCGTTCAAAGTGAGCAACCGACATATTTATCTTCCTTCTTAAGTTCCCATTTCATACTAACAATTAACCATAGAATAATTTTAGCTTCTTTTAAAGCAAATCGTTTTTAATTCCTCAATTTTAGCCATAAGATTCAAACTAAATTGCTCCACTCCAAAGATATAGAAAGAAAACGCATACGCAGTTCATCTCATTTTACCATACTTGCATGGTTTCATACCAACCACTGAGATGACTAACTTTGTTTGTAAGTATGTTCTACTTATACGCAGTGAGGCGAAGAAAAGTCTATATACCTTTTTTCAAGGAGGACAAAAGTTAAATGCCATATAACTGACAGAATTCGTTCGGTGCAAGTGCAAGGCAATTGCGTACAAACATATATATATATATATACATAAATCCTGGAATGAGTGACTAACTAACTGAACACAAACTAACATATTTATGGCAAGAAATTGTTAAATGACAGGCTAGGCAAACTATAACATTGAAAAAGCCGTAGTAAGTAGACAAGTCTGCAAACGTCTTCATAAATAGGAACAAGTAAGAAAATTATATCCGATCGTAACCGAATTTTTCACACTCATCATCATTATTCTTAAAAAGCCAAAAAAGTAAAAGAACTAAATTTTCATGTTCTGTAATATGGAGTGGGCGTGGCTGATTTTTTCTATTTTCAAAATAAAAGTTCTTGCCGCATAAGCATGTAGGCGTTGTAGACGGGTACTTGGAAAAGTTTAAGTCACTTAAAAATTCTTTTGCGATATCTTCGTTTTCGCTAAAGCTAATGTTTAGCTTAAATACTACATACTTGCGCAGACAGACTTTACAGTATTCTTGAAACTTATGTTTCTACGCCTTACGAAGGTATTGAAAAAAAAAAAAAAACATTGATACACTATAATGGCCAATATATGGCCAATTGTTCCATTTTTGTACAGGTACTACAATCTCGCGCATAGGATATGCGTTCAAAGTTTTGTGCCTTTATATGCCTTAATTTATGAATAGGGAAAAAAAACAATTCTTCATTTCTTTTAAAAAACAGAGTTGTTCTCAGTTTACGTGATGCTGTGGGCGTGTCTTTCAAATGATTTGGCCTGTTTTCAATACCAATCTGTGTGCAAGAACTTCTAATGTTTCGGCCAAATTTAAAGCCAAGTAGCTTTATTTTTGCGGCCAGGAAAATATTTGCACACATTACGCAGAGGAAAAGGCACACAGACGGACATGCCTGAATTCATTTAGAATTTGATGCTGATCAAGAATATGTGTACTATGTGGGGTCTCTAAAGCTCGATTTCTTTGATAATATCCGAAGGAATTGATCAAATTGCCTCAAGAAGTCGATTTTAGGTTGTTCGGTATGTAGCCTACCTGCGGTCTATATTGTCTTGAGATTTGCTGAACGACCCAACAATGACACTTTGTTGACATACCGGTAATGGGTCTTTCAGTCTACCATCGATTATAAAATATATGTTCAGAACATATTATTATGTACAAGCGGTGAGCGTTTACAGTCTCGACTTCAAGTTGGAGACTGGATAATCGGGACAATTACTCTGCACTTGTCGATAATATTCCAAAACATACATTACGTAACCTCGTCTACAACTCAAAGTCCGCTTTAGATTTTAAATTTTTCCAACCCAGGGTTTAACGGAGACTAGGACTAGACACATTCGTAAGACCTTTCAAGAAACGTCGGAGCTCCCATTAATTCTCGAAGAGGCACATTGCGTTGGTTTGGTAATATGTAAGCACCCGACGATTAATCAGCCGAGAATATCTCTGATCTTCTTTTTATGGCCACCATTGCCATAATGTTTGCAATATCTAAAAGGAAGCTTTAGAGACCCCATAAAGTACATATATTCTTGAGCAGCGTTAAAGCCTGAATTGATTAAGCCATGCCTATCCTTCCGTATCGTGTGTGTTGTTGACACTATCCTCTCGCTAAAATGAAAATATCGACTTCAAATTTGGCAGAAACATTGGAAGTCTTTGCACGCAGGTGGGTCTGGCTAATTTTTTCCTAATGATAGTAGCGATATGGTTATCAAATAAAAGAACTTGGAAAAAGGAATGGGAAAAGCTGAGTATGTTAATTCGAAATTAATTATGGTGGACGTCACGACATGGCGAATAAACTTTTTCTGAAAAATGCCTTCCGTACGGACGGCAAATAAAAGGGACTTGGAGAGCAGAATGCGACAAACTAATTGTGTTAATTCCAAATTGACGTCAAGCCGTAACAGACTAAATTTTATACCATTCACTTTTTTTATGGCAATAAATAGCAGCCTTAATGGCGGTAGGTATGCAAGATTCGGCTCCAGCCGAATATAACTTTTCTACTTATTTTTATATATATTGAAGACGTTACACTAAACAAACCAGGACACAATCCTCACAATCAAAACCAGAAAATAAAAAGATAATCAGAGTAGAACTTACATGAGACGGTACATTTCTCATATCCCCCAGTATTAGTTTACAAGACGAGACACTTCCGCATCTTCGTTTATTTGGCTTTTAGTTCTTAATGGATGTCCTAAGGGAGAAACATTTCTCGAAAACTTGTAGTTCACAAAAAATATTATGTGTTCTGATTGGTTCGATCTTGCTATTAAAATTCGAAGACCCCTTGATTAGCAGTCGGTTCGATATAAATTTTAATAAGAAGCGCAATATTATCGCGGAAATGGGATAATACAGCCAAAGGTTCAGGTAGGCAGAGTTTAAAAACGTATTTCGATCTATTAAATAAATCTATTTTCCACCTTTCTAAAATTTTTGTCTATTACCGAAAATGTCATTGCTGCTAATTGATCTATCACTCAATTTCGTATTTATTAGAAACGCGATCAGGTTCGGAACGAACTTTTGCGGCTATGCTGAGACAATGCAATGTTCTTAGTGTTCGGGTGTACGCTGATAAAGTTTTTAATCGTGCAGCTAGCAGTTATAGCAAAAATAGGTTCTACAGCAAAAATAGAATTCTATATGCTGAGATGAGATGGGCCCCACGTTGGAAGCCATTTTTATGTAACCATCGTTGTCTGCAGTTTTCCCTCTGTCTATCTGTATTAACAAAAACTCAATTTTGTAGAGGACTCTGGGCCACTATTAGTGGATTGGAGGCTGATGGAACCGGTGCACGTTCCTTTCCTCAGCTAACTAATGATTTTCCATGTCAATATATGAGAAAAGAGAGTAAATATTTTTAATATTTACCTTCTAACATTCGGAGCGGTCAGAAATAAACTAAAGATTAAATACAAAACATACTATGTTAGCTAGAAAACTCTTTCACTTGGTCTCTAAAGTAACAAAATTCGTAGCTCGCTCATTTACTTACGCTCTATAGTAACAAAATTCGAAGTTCAAATACATAGCAACAAGTGGTAATTTTAGCTCGCTCATTTACTTACGCTCTATAGTAACAAAATTCGAAGTTCGCTCATTTTCTATAGAGCAGCTGATTAGCTGCAAATTTATTAGTAGAAATGTCAACATTTCCAAACTGTAATAAAAATATAACATTGGATAAAGCGGGTAAGTGAAATGCGAACTAAAATCTTTGAACTGGATTTTTCAATAAAAAGTGTTGTAGAAAAGGATGTACCCAGTTGGTTGATAAAGAATTGCAATTAGCGTCGTTAGTTCGTTTTGCAAGCGTTCATATTTCATTGTAAAGTGATAATTTACATTTTTATGAAAAAAGCAACAGAAAAATTGAACTACATGTATATTGACATCTGTTTGAATGAAAATCAAGCCTTCTTAGTATAGTGACAGATGTAAAAAGCGCGTAGAGGAAACTCTATTGTAAACAAATATTTTTGACACATTACCAAATGTCATTGCATGCCTGGCGGGTTAACTTGTTTACCTTTAGTTTATTAAAAATATTTACCTTCACCTTTAGTTTAAGACATATATGTCGCAAATTTATTGGTTTAGTCCTCTACAATCCAAAAAAAAAAGAAAAGAAAACCTTTAGTTTAATAAATATTTTCTATCGGCAGAAAAGAAGACGAATAGAGAAATTATGGATCCAGGTATAATTAAAAAGCTCGATCAGGCAGTCGTAAATCGTATTGCTGCGGGTGAAGTTATACAAAGGCCTGCAAACGCTTTAAAGGAATTAATAGAAAATAGCTTAGACGCAAAGGCCTCGCTGATACAAGTGACCGTAAAAGTCGGCGGTCTGAAATTGTTGCAAATTGAAGATAACGGCACTGGAATACGTAAAGAAGATCTTGAAATAGTTTGTGAACGGTTCACTACTTCCAAATTGACCACTTTTGAAGATTTAACAAAAATATCTACATTCGGTTTTCGTGGAGAGGCATTAGCCAGTATAAGTCACGTAGCGCACTTAACTATACAAACAAAAACTCGTCAAGAGAGATGCGCCTACAAGTAGGTATGAAATTAGACCTGTTCAAAGAAACAAAAGTGAAAATTCCTTTCTTACCATCCCTTAGAGCGTCTTACGAAGATGGCCAGTTACAGGCAAAGCCGAAGGCTTGTGCTGGCAATCAGGGTACGATTATTGTTATCGAGGATTTATTTTATAATATGCCACAACGCAGACAGGCCTTTAAGACGCCTAATGAAGAATTTCAAAAAATTTATGACGTAACAGCTAAGTACGCCATACACAATAGCCGAGTGGGTTTCATGTTGAAAAAACATGGTGAACAGCTATCTCTGAAAACTAATGTAAACAGCACTCAAGAGGCTAACATACAAATTATCTATGGCAACGACATCAGCAAGGAGCTGATGTCTGTCGATTACAAAGATCAAATGCTTCAATTCTCTTTAAGTGGTCTAATAACCAAAGTGAATTACAATAACAAGAAAGGTATTATGCTGTTGTTCATTAATAATCGTTTGGTAGAGTCCACAGGTGAGCAGTTAATTGTTAATTAAAAATTGAGAATTAAATCGTTTAAGGCAGGACTCTTTTAGCTTTGAAAACTGCCATCGACAATGTTTACAGCACTTATTTGCCGAAAGGTATGCATCCATTTATATATCTAAGCTTAGAAATGGCACCAAGTAATTTAGATGTCAACGTACATCCTACCAAACATGAAGTTCATTTTCTGTATGAGGATGAAATCGTGGAAAAAATCAAAAGCCAAATAGAAACGCAATTATTGGGCAGTAATGCTACACGAACTTTCTATAAGCAATTAAAATTGCCCGGTATTGGCAGAGAAGAGAAGGAAACGGGAAATGAAACAAGCATTAACAAGTCTGCAGCAGCACAAGATAAAGTTTCGGCGAAAGATATGATACGCACCGATAGTAAGGAACAAAAGTTGGACAAATTTTTATTTAGCGAAAGCAATAAGAAAACTGATGATTCATTATCGACTTATTCCAATGGTGTATTGCCTATAACCGAACAAAGTTTTCGAGTTACTGCCAAACAAAAAACCAAGGAAGTCAAATTAACAAGTGTTTTAAAAATGATGCAACAAATAGAGAATAAATGTTCGGTGCAGCTAAGAAAGATTTTAAAAGAAATGGTTTTTGTGGGCTCAATAGATAAAAGCTTTGCTTTATTTCAATATGAAACTAAACTTTACCTATCTAATACGCTAATGTTGAGGTAAGTTCGACAATTTTATTAAAATTAAATTAATATCAATTTGTTATTGTTATCTGTTCAGCAAGGAGCTTTTTTATCAACGTTTGGTATATAACTTTGAAAATTTTTGTGCTCTTGAAATAGCTCCAGAGAGATTATCAATTAAATCTTTAATTTTATTGGCCCTAAATTCAACAGAAAGCGGATGGTGCGAAGAGGATGGTGATAAGGAAGAATTAGCGCAACGCGCTGTTGAAATTTTATTAATCCATTCTCCTATAATGCGTGAATACTTTTCTTTAAATATTTCTCCGGAAGGTGATCTGTTGACGTTACCTTTGTTGTTGGAACAGTACTGCCCTAGCAAGGCCTACTTGCCTTTATATATGCTGCGTTTGGCTACCGATGTGGAATGGGAAGAGGAAGAGAAATGCTTTGAAACTTTTTGTCGCGAGACAGCCCATTACTACGCTACAGTATCAGAAGCCGATATAAAAGATGATCCGAAACGTCATAGATGGCAAACCGAGCATGTCTTATATCCAGCTCTTAAAAAGTACTTATTACCATCAGAAAAAATTAGAAAAGAATTATATGAATTGACTAGTTTACCAAAACTGTATAAAGTGTTCGAAAGATGTTAAAGAAGCGACATCGAATTTTTATTAACAATAGAAATCTTATTTACGCAACTAACAAACTACTAAGCATAAGCGAATAGTATAATTAAATAATACAATAAATTTAATGAGAGAATTAACGACATATTAAACCATTCTATAGGTTAAAATAAACTAACGAGTAATTCATTTTTAATTCAAATTCGGTTGTCTTATACGTGACTCACGCCCTGCATTAAGAACATGTTCCTTAAGCATACGCATTATTTCGTTGTCATGTTCGGGTGGTGTCGGTTTGACATTCGTAGCCCAATAATAAATATCCCAGTCGTTTGTGACACCATTTATCAAACTATCATATTGCTCAGTTAACTCCTTACTTAGATCTTTCAGATATTTGGCGGCAAAAGTGCTCAATAGCAAATCATTTTCCAACATACCACGTTTGCGAGATTGATAAAGAAGACTACAAATTTCATAAAGTTCATTTAAAATTGAAAACTCTACTGAAAAGCAATAATTTACCGCTGCTTTTTAATATCCAATGGCTCGTTCGATTTTTTCGGATACTCAGGCAAAGGCAAATAATCAGGATCATTGTAGTCGACGATCGGTATGTCTGCATTATTAGCCAATTTCACTGGATGACTAAGTTTGTTACCATCACCTTGGCCTGGAGTTTTTGAACTTTGTAAGCGTACGGCCACGGGCGGTAAGCCGCCTCTTACAGCAGTATCCTATAAAGGGAAGAGACAAAAAAAGTGATTTTTATTTTTGTTTATATTGATAGATGGAGAAAAAGACAAATAGCGTAGTTAAAAATTCTTTTATGGAAATTTTCCAATTTCATACACAATTTTTCTAAATTGAAATGTTTTTAAGTGTTTCAAAAAATTTTTTCACAAAATCAATAATTTTGACCTAAGTTTTTACAAAGAAAAATCATTTTAAGCCAAAACCAAACAAATAGGCGCAAGCAATTCCTAAACACGCGAACGCACCAACAAAATCATAAAAAGGGCAAATTTGTAAAACGGAACTAAAACGGATGATCCTTCCCAGCGTGACAAAAACCGATCCTCGGCATTGTAACGGACCCGCTATTTATTTTAGTAACTTGAAAATGGGTTCCAAGTTATGCAATACACTTTCATTAAAAAAAGAGCAATCAACTACTACTTACTATTAAATGACGCAACATTTTCTAAGCACTTGGATTTTATATTTAAATTAGGTATTTTTCTTAAGTATTATTTTTTTGAAGTCAGTCGATTGTATCTGATATTTGAGAAACATCTGAGCATTTTGGAAAAGCGTTGCCTATTCCGTTTTCCATAATAAAGTTGACAGTGTTGCCTCATTTGCAAAAACTATCGCTGTAAATTTAGACTATAGTATTTGCTTTGAATTTGTTAGGATCACTTGTAGGGCTTGGCGAAAATAATGATAGGACAAAGAAAATGAGTAATTTAATAATAACGGTCGAAATTGAAAAAGCAATGTATCTATTTGGGATGTTTTTATTCTCTTAAACTGGACCTTCAACCCACTGCATTTATTTTAATAATTTCGTTTAAAAAAAAAACTTTTTCCAATAAAATTTTTACTATAACTATAAACTACGGAATAATTCAATTATTTTTTTTTTATTTTATTAAAGGGATCCTATTATTATTATTATCATTATTACTATTACTATATAACGTCAATTATGTAATCCTGACCACATGATTTCTATAATTCTGCAACTGGCACGCTTTACTTCTATGCAACTGGCATAAAAAATATAAAATTGGGGGACTTTTGCCGACGGCTTTACAATTGACATAAAGTATTACTACTACTATTGTTTTTGCTGTTAAATTGCCAAATTGTTTGTTTGTTTGTATAGAATTTCAACAGATGTTTTTTATTTGTTTGTTTGTTTATATAGAATTTCAACAGATGTTTTTTATTGATTATCAGAGAATTTGGAACAAATTGGGGAAATGGGTAAAACCCAATTTGAAGATTGCCCCGCGGCTCTGAGAAAAAGTAAATAAACTTATTAACGCCTATGCCATCCTTATTAATTCATTTCCCATTTTTCAGTGGAGCAGTATACTGAAGCATACAAAAGAGTTAATCGTTTTCAAAAAGTGCAGTATACTGAAGCATACAAAAAAGTTAATCGCTTTCAAAAAGTGCCTGCCATAGTTGACAATGATTTTCCTTTATTTGAATCGGTAACAATATTAAGGTAACATCTTTTAAAATTAAAAGCTACCATTAATAAGCTTCCGTTTTACTAGCAATGAATGGGTATGGTGGTTGGCTGGCTAAATTTGGTGGGAGGACTGTTGTCCACGATTTTGCTATCTATAGGCCTTACGCGCCATCTATAAAAGTATTGGTTCTGACTTGGATCTCGACTCTGTTGATATATGCCTAAGTATAAAGTTCGCCCTGTAAAGTAGCAGAAAATTTAGTTACTGTTTTGTTTAATTTGATAATAAAAAAAAAAATGGCGGTCTATTTTTAGGCTAACTTGTAAAATTAAATAAGTTCAGTTCGCATATTTTCCAAAACACTAAACACATGAAAACAAAGCGACCAAATCAAGGAAAAATCAGGAAACCATTAAAACCATTAAAAAGAATAACAATTTCTTTTGTATATATATATATATATATATATATCTTTGGTATTTATTTATTTTTTACGTCTTCTTATCTCAAAAAGGCAAAGTTAATAACTGTATTCTATACATATTAAATTAATAACTAAAATTCGCTGTACTCCTGTTTTTTACCATCTCTAGTATCCATTTGCCGACTCTGATTCTCATTTGAATTCTTAGCGTTGCCCAATATTGCAAAACAAAAACAAATTTCCAATATATTCTTCATTTACCGACTCTTAGCGCTCTTAACGCACATAACAAGCAAATTAGCCAGAATTTTATAATGAAGAAAATGGCTACGAGAAATATTAATAATATTGTGTATCGGCCACCAGACACTGATTCCGATGATGATTATGATGGCTTCTATTTTGGTGATGAAGTAAATAGCGCATGCATCTGTGCCCTGTTGTTGTTAGATTCATATGCCAATTTTTTTGCAGTTAGCCTCAAGACCAAAGCAATATTTTACGATTAAGGACGAAGAAGAAGAACTGCGAAATGCCGTTTATGGAGATGATCTTATGAGTGTTAAAGAAAATATCAGTAAACTAAACTTCGATGTAAACAGTCCGCTAAAGGGTAAGAAAAAAATTTTAAACAAAGTCGAATGAAGTTTTCCTTAGTAAACTTAATTCTACTCTTTAGGAGGCTACACGCTTTTAATGCACGCCTGCAGGGAAGGCTTTTACGAAATCGTAGAATATTTGGTGTTAGAAAAGAAAGCCAATGTTAATAAACAAGTTGATTCCATCACACCACTGATGCAAGCGTGTGATTGCAAGAGTAAATCGTCCTTCGTAGTGGATAAAATCTGTAATTTACTTTTGCAACACGGAGCTGTCATTAATGTTTCTGATAAATGTGGAACGACACCTTTCATGTTGGCATGTAAAAACGGCCACACTAATATAGTGCGCATCATGATTAAAGATGTGAGCTTTGACACTACGGATAATCGAGGATGTACGCCAATCTTTTATGCCGTCGAAAATAATCATGGAGAAATTGTTAAAATTTTGATCGATGCCGGCGTTAATTACAACAAGCCCAACGGCAAAGGTTACACACCGAAGCAAGTGGCTCAATTTCACGGCTTTTACGATTTATTAGAGTTTTTCCCGATAGAAAAAGAGGATGGCTATATAGTGCCAACACAATTTCTAACCTACAGCACTTACCATGATTACATACCGCGCGTATTTCTGAGATCCGAATGTCCGGAATATTTTCAAGAAGTCTACAAAATATTGTTGTCAATTAATATGGAAAGATATTTAGAGTATTTTGCCAAAGAACGTGTGCCATTAAGTAAATTTTTATGTCTTGATGATAAGGGTTTGGAAAAACTTGGGATTCAATTTCCTTTGTCTCGCATGAAAATATTAAAAGGGTTATTAGAGTAAGTATAAAAGAATTAAATGTAAAATGATTTAATATGAAATTTTATTAAATCTTTTCTTTATGTATAGTTTTCATCTGCATAATTGGCGTAAAAAGTCGTTAAGTCGTCTTAACAAGTTTTCGAAGGATAAGTATGTGTTTTCAAATATTTAATTTATATTTAGTCTCCCTTCAACAATTTTAATTAATTTCAATTTGATTTTGTTTATTGAGCGTTACTATCGTTCGTACGCCCACAGTACAGTTGTTGCATTCACCTTATGAACCATTTCTTACTCTTGTAAACACTATTGAATTTGTGATCTTTTTAAAATTATTGCGTTTGTTATTTGAAGTAATTTGTTGTCAAAGTGACAAAACGCTTTTAGAAACTTATGGTGATGGTGCTCCATCATATGGCAATTGTCGGTTTTGGTTTTAATGGTTTAAAAGTGGCGCCACATATTAACTGGAAAGACCATTTTTTTGGCCATTTGTTGCAAGAGTTCTCCAGCATATACTATGGTAGTTTGAATGTGAAGTTCTTCCGTACCTAGCATACTCACCAGACATGACGTGTTCTGATTACTGCAGTTGATCAGACCGGATGACACGCAGGTCCGAAAGCGCATCAGTGGATAGATCGCTGCCGAAACTATATAAGTTCGTTTGACGTGTTATTGCCGTTTTGTCAAAACTATTGTAAATTATTGTAGGAAATGAGGGAAACTATTTTGATTACTATATATTGTTCCACTTTTCCAAAACAAAAGCCTTTTTTTTTAAGTGGAAAAGTGATCAAAATTTTTGCAAATACCTAATATAAAACAATAAAAGAAAAAGTGCTTTTTTGGAAACACTCACTGGAGCGTCATCATGTTAAATAACTCTAGTGGCTTACTTTAGCCAAGTAGTCTGTAGTTTTCTAATAAAAAAAAAACAATTATTTCCTGATTTATATGTGAATAGGTTACTCAAGGACACATATTTATTTATTTATTTATTTAGCTTCTACGAGGTTTTATTGATCACTGCCTACCATTTAAAACGTTTAATTATAATTAATTCTTCGTTACGCTTCGTAAGACGTCATTTGGAAGAAAATCTTCTGGGACCTGTGGAAAAAGAGCATATACAAATTATGTTAAGACGTTTGGAGGATTATCAATTGACCATCAAGGCGCTAAGGAATACAATTACATACGTGAGTTTCTTTTCACTATCATCTCTTGTATAATAAAAAAAAAATGCTTACGATTCTCTTTACAGTTGGCTTCATTCAGTCCTGACAAAAATCCCCTTTACATCGACTATAACGAGTATTTAGCTGAACGTAAACGTTCCCGAATTAAGTGGTACTTCAAATACACTACTATTGCTATTGGTATTTCAGTATTTATTTGTTCCAAGTTTAAAAGATTTTTTTAAATAACAAAGCACAAATTAAAAACCAACTAAAGCACACGCAACCCCCACACACGCATTCGCTTGCATATCTAGCAGACACAATTTATATGTATTTAGTTTTAGTAAAAATTTCATGCATTTATTTAAATCTCATTCTACTTTAATTGCATTTTATTTGTCTAGTGTTTAAAGGAAACGTTCTACGAAACGTGAACGTTCTGAATTGTTGATGAATTTTAAAAGTTCATTCAACATGTTACATTAAAAATGTTACAAAAAATAATATAATGTTGTTTAATTAGCTTACAAATGAATTTAAAGCTGTTAACGGCTTTCTGACATATACTGTACAGGATTATCTCTTATGGCAAGAATTAGAATAGAATAGAATAGAATAGAATTGATTCACAGAAGAATCGTTTTCCTTTTTCAAATTATCATTATTTTTATAGCCATTAATGAAGGAGGAAGGCGTATATTTATTTTGCCAAAACGTTTGCAACGCCCAGAAGGATGCTTAAGAGGTCTCGCAAAGTATATATATGTATGTATTCTTGATTAGCATTAAACTCTAAATCAATTTAAGCATGTCCGTGCGTATGTCTGTCAGTCTTGCCTGGTCGCAAAACTCAAGCTATTGATTGGTGTAGCACCTATACAAAAATGAGGAAAATTGACCGCGCCTACCCAGTATAATATATTTTACAAAAATTTAATTTTTATTCAATATCTCGATAAGGCGCAGAAACACAGTCTTTACAATCCCCGGAAAGTATATAAACTTTTCGCCAGTTTCAAATTTGGAATGCATTTAAACATGCTCGTCTGTTGCTCTGTCCATCTGTCTGTCCGCATAAATGTGTAGTATTATCGCCTACAAATTTGCAAAAAAATTTAAAAGTGACTTAACTTTCTTGAAGGAGACGCCTGCGACGCCCACATGCCTATGCGACAAAAACTTTTATTTTGAAAGTAGAAAAAATCAGCCGCGTCCACCTCATATTAAAGAGCATGAAAATTTTGTTCTTTTTTTTGCCTTTTTTAGGATAAGAGTGATGGGTATAAAAGTTTCGGTCATGACGGAATATAATGTTTCTGCTTTTTTTCTTTCCTATCGTAGAGGCGAAGACCTTATAACTAATACAATTTTGGAAAGATACCGTGGTAGAGTTAAACTCGCACCTGTTCTTGACATCTATGAGACACATAGCTCATTTGCCAAATAGTTATTAGAAATATATATGTGTCGAACGCCCCATATTCTAGAAGATCAAATTTGTTTCTTCTTCTTCATGAGGTCGAAAATAGTCAATGTCCGCCCGTAAAACCGATAAAGATTACAAGAAAACTTAATAAATTTTCTTTTTCCCTGAACTCGTGTCTTCAAAATTAAGGTGAATCTTACATTTTTCCCAAACAAAATCTTTGCTTCAATTCCGAAAATCACTTGAACAGAGTCAAAGGTTCATCCATCCCCAAGAAGAAGCTGTGGGTTTTAGGTTTTAACGATAATAGACCTGCACATTGATAGGTCTGACCGTGGGCATGGAATTTCTGCTGATGGTAATTGGTAAACGAGTCAGAGCCTAAATCTAATATCACTTTTTCTTGTTCATTTTTTTCCTGTGTTAGTTGTACTTACTGTACCCTAGGAATTGAAACCGCAATAATGCGTTCAAGATGTAATAGATCGGGGATTGATCGGTTATTATTCCTATTGGAGACCTCTTTTTTTTTAGCCAAATTACAATAAGTTATCAAGCTAACATTCATTCATTTCTGCTTAAAGTTTTAAATGCTTCTTCTTCTTGATGTAATTCTTAACAAAGATGTCTTGACATCGTTCTTTAAACTCAACTTGTACTCACAAAAACTAATTTCTCTTAATTTAGAAAGTATTTAACAATTTTATTACAAACTTCATTAATTAAATTTAATTTAATAAACAATTGCTTAAAATTATTTATTTTTCGTATTGTGTTTCGGACATTACTCCATAGTTAGCTTTCAAATATTATTATTATGATAACAATACCACATATGAGGAAGTAAATGATTCCACCAATTTTCAATCAATTTTGGGCAATTAAATCGGGCGTAATATTCTGTGCAATAGGCGGCAACTAGTGCTCCATTACCCACTATTAAGCTAAACCATAAAGCAAAATTACCGAAATTCTTCGGTGCTAAACGAGTAATGAATACTAAAAGTACTCCAAGTAGGCCCAAGAATATGCATATGGCGGGAAAGAATAAATGCAAACTGAAACATAACGGTATATCATGAAATAGAGCTGATATCCAAAAAACGACGAGTGATGATAAAAATTTCGAACCCTTAAATACATAGATGTAAAAGTCTTTATAGATATATTCGTATAGCCAATCATGGACTATTACGTTCCATTTGCGATAATAGGTATCGTAATTGGAAGCAGTCCACCAATCCTTGTAAAACATTCGATCGCCAAAGCGTAACAATTCAGCAGTGAAATTATGCCAAGCATGTAAGATCATATAGAAGCCGGTTAAGAGGATCATCGTGAAAGGCATAAGTGAAGCAAATAACTTAACCGTTATAAATGAAATGTTGAAAGAATGTTTACCGAAATCACTAAAGTTGGGTACAATGTAGCATTCACAAATGTAACTGTATAGGAAAGCTATTGCGACAACTTCCATGAAACGGGACAAAGCAAATTTCCATCGAATGCGCGACGAACGAGGATAAAAATCGCGATAGACTAGAGTGGGAGCAAACAGAAAATACAAGTACCAACTAAAGGATGGGAAAGCTATGGCTATGGCATGTTGTGTTAACTGATCGTCCGTCTTGACTTTGCCGTGGAGTACGCGCGGAATATTAGTGCGCACAAACGCGTGCATTTTCATTAGCAGACGTATCGTTTCCAATTGCAAGACAATTCCCGATGCAAAAGGTAAATCCAGTTTAAAATTTAGAAAACAAGCGATAATTAAAAATGAAAATTGACTTAGCGCGTACAGGGTTAGACAGGCGCAAGACCACAGCTTACCGGTAAAGCCTGAAAAAGGATATAATATAAACGAATAAATCAATTATCTACAGGCTCTCTATAGAGATATTTACTTTGCGGTTGTAATATCTCCCTCCACGAAGCCCACAAACGGCAAGCATAGTAAATTCCAAAAACAAATACATGCTGCAGCAGCCACACCAATAGCACATATTGAATCTTGGCGAACGATGTACGAAAAGTATCCGAACCGATTTTGAAACTAAAAAATGCATAAAGATGAAGTAAAAACTGCTTTCTTACTCTAACTCTCAGAAAGTGGTTTTTATACCCACCACTGAAGTGTTTACCAAAAATGTACTTTCGCGTCCGTTATCAATTACGAATGTTTCATTGTTTAAATTTTCAAGTCATCGGATAGCGGTTAATGACTCTTAACATTTTGGCTTGATAGAGAAGGCATTGAAGCTTGGGGGTATAATCATTTTTTTTTGTGTGCTTTGTTTTTTTTTTTTTCATAATATATGTAACACTAAAAAGGAAGTTTCAGAGACTCTGAAAAATATCTATATATGACCAGCATGAAATTCTGAATTGATTAAGACAAGTCTATCCGTAAGTATGGTGTGTGTTGTTGACACTCTCCTCTCGTTAAAATAAGGCGATCAACTTTAAATTCGGCAGAAATATTGGAAGACTTTGCACGCAGGTTGGTATTACAAATTGGTCAATTTGATGAGAGCATAAGTCCGCAGTGAAGCGTGAAGCGCTTTTCTAAATAAAAATTTATGGTTTTTTGCTCATTACACGAAAATTATAAAAGTTAGAAGACTAATATTTTTCAGATCCACTTTACGAGCCACTCTACTCGTTACGTCCACAAATGGAAAACATCCGCCACGCCCACATAAAGTAACAAGTGATGAAATTTTATTTTTTTCACCTTTTCTAGGCTTTATCCCGATTTATCATAAGGCGAACAAGACATATTATCTGCCTAAAACTGGGTTAAGTCCACTACGACCAGGTGGATTAATTTTTTTCTTAATAATACTAGCGATAGGGGTGTCAAATAAAAGGAGTTGGAGAGTAGAATGCGAACAAATAAGTGTGTTAGTTCCAAATAAAATATCTCGGACGTCAGGACGTAGTGAACTAGTTTTTTCATTACAATACCGTTGATATGGGCATCACATGCGAGAAGCTAATTATGTTCATTCTAAATTAGTTGTAATAGGCGCCACGACTTAGTGAATAAATGTTTTCTTCGTTATAGATATCAAATGAGAGGAGTTGGAGAGGAGAATGCGATAAAGTGTATTAGTTATAATTTAATTATGGTGAACGTTTCGAAAGAAACCCAATTTCTTGCTAAGTGAACCAAGCGTTTAGTTGGTGGTGGGTATGCAAAAGTCGGCATCTGCCGAATATAATTTTCTTATTTTGTTTACTAACCTGCCCTTCGCCAAATAATCCTGCACTATGGTATTCAAGAGAAAAACTGTAAATATTGCGTAAAATATATGATAAATCGTTTTCATATGGTCAACCTTCAGCAAAGCAGTTAAATATGATTCACGTGTCGTAAATATCTTATCAGGTAAATGACGTATTGTTTTGCCGACATTGTTTATTGTCTCTTGTATATGTTGTTTGTCTTTGTTGTTATGATCAACTACTGGATTTTCTTTACTAGTGTTAGTGGTTGCTGCTGCTATTGTTCCCATCTGGCGATTTGTCCAAATACCGGTTTTCTGTTGATGTTCTGCTTGGGCAAAATTGGCAAACTCCTGACTTTGCACATGTTGTTGTCGAAGTTCTTGCATGACCTCGTCTAAGCAATTCTTAACATGTTTTTGTACATCTTTTAAAATAATTGCTTGAAATAGCTCCAATTTATGACGCACAACGTCCATTGTTTGATCATTATTAAGTGCATTATTATATCCTGAAGAAAAAAAAAAAAAAAAAAAAGAAACCGATAAATATATATAATTTTTCTTTTTAATTTCATTTCAGCTTGCTTACCCCTATCTATTTCATTTCCTAAGCAATCTTTTTTAATTCTACTATTAACTGCGTTCTCCATGATTTTATCATCGAATCTAAAATTTTTGCCTCTGTTTTAATTCTTGTTTTATACTAATCCTAAGATTAACAAATTTTCCAATTTCTTCACTGTCTTCACTGTTTGAATCTGTTTTTGCACTAAACTTTGACTTGCACGTTCATTACTTGATTTTCTGGTGCAACAAATGGTTGAGTAAATATCATAAACACATGCACAAAGCAGACTTTTGAACTCCTTTCATCTTTATTTAACTATGTTTTCTATGCTTCTGCATAATCAGAGCTCATTGTTTTCACTTATTGTCATAACGTTATGCTATAATAGTTCACTTTTATTATAGAGAGAGGAACTATGCCTGTTACTGTTTACTGCCGATTGTTCTCATCTCTATCTCGCCCTTCGGTTTGTCTAATACTAATACAATTGATTTATACAGTTAATATCGTTTAATATAAGAGAAATTGAAGATAAACTGGAAAATGAGCTCAATAAGGGCGATAAGGAAGTATTTAATTCCAAATGTTATTAAAGGAATGGTGAGTTTTTTTTTAATGCGCTTTAATAATCTAAACATGTACTCGCTCAAAGAGAAACCAACTGTCGATTAACTGAAAGCTATTCACAGCTAGTCACACTTTTTATAACTAATGCGTGTTATTAGAGAGGCAAATTATTTGAAAATTAATAGATTAGAGTAGATTAGATAGACTCTGGTCGATTCAACTATGTTTGTTTGTTTGGCGCTTAAAAATTGAAATTGTATTAATAAGAAAATGGTATTTGGTCGTAACCGAATCTCTTATACCCATCACTGTTGTCCTAGATAACGCAAAGAAAGTAAAAGATCTCAAAGTGGGCGCGACTGATGTCTCCTATTTTCAAAATTAAAGTTTTTGTGTCATAGGCGTATCTTTGGGAAAGTTTAGGTCACTTTCAATTTTTTTTTTTTTGCAAATTTGTAAGCGATTTCAACGGGAAAATGTTTACCGCACATACTGCATAGTTGCACAGACAGCCAGACGGACATGTGTAGGCCAAGAATTTATATACTTTACGGAAATTTTTCTGCACTGAAACTTGAAACAAAATGACCTTTTTATACACTATATACATTGGATAGGCGTGGCCAATTATTTCCATTTTTATATAGCTAATACAACATCACCCATACAATATATGTTCAAACTGTTGTACATTTATCTGCTATAGTTTATGAGCAATGAGCAAAAAACCAATTTCTAATAACTAGTTCGCTTGGGCTGTGGGTGTGTCCTTCGACCGTTTTCAATACCAATTTGCGTGCAAGAACTTCCAATGTTTCTGGCAAATTTGTAGCTTCATTTTTGCGGCCAGGACAATGTTTACAACAAACATTACACGGACAGACAGACGGACGGACATGACTAAATCGATTTAGAATTCGATGCTGATCACGAGTATACATACTTTGTGGGATCTCTGATGTTTCTTTCTGGGCGTTGCAAACGTTTTGACAAAATGAATATACCTCTCATTTTTCGTTGATAGGTATAAAAATATTGAAAAATTGTAGGAATGCGAAAGCCGATGATGAATATTTTTTGATAATATGAAAAATGTCGGATTCCGAAAAGGAAGTGGGTCTTTTCACTCTCTAACATCAACACATGTATGAATTGATTTATTTTTTCAACATCCAGAAATACGATTTCGAGAACCCAGGGTAAGATTCTGAGTAGATTTAAGCACCTCCGCCTGCGCGTTTGTTATCAATTGTTGCAAAACTCATTACACAGCCATATACACAGCTTCGTCGACGATAATTGTCCAAGTTATAGGAGATACCTGGAGCTCGGTATATAGATTGACGCAAAACATTCAAAAATGCGGATTATATTACCTTGATTCCTTTGCACCAATCCACTTATAACACACGATACACTGAAATTAAAACTCTATAGGGGATAAAAATTAGTATAAAAATAGATCAAGTCGGCCAACATTTACGTTTATTAAATCACTTTTTTTGAAATTACAGTCGATGAATTTGAGATGGCATGTACCGAGCAACATTTCATCTCTTGATTTAATTTTCTTACTTCCTTTTGTTACGCTTATTAATCATGATCTTTAACTTGACTTTAAGCGGAATGATAAACTTATTGAAGCTTTGTATTTAACGATTGTAGTCTGTAGCAGATAGGGATCTAGAATTCGGCAAAATTCATATTTATTACACTTTATAAAAGTGCGGTTGACCCTGTTCTTGTGCGGTATTATTCTATGTGCGCTCACTTGAGCGCTCTATTTTATGCGATTTATTTCCTTTTTAAGCGATTTGTTTTCTAGAACTTTTTTTATGAGGTGAATGAATATGTATACAGATAGAGAAGAAAAGAGAGAGAGAGGGAAAGAGAGAGGAAGCATATTGAAATGATCTTTTCGAAAACGTTTCCTTGTGTAATTTAATCATTAATTTTGTTTGATGGAAGATACATTCGACCTCACTATTTCGTAAAGCGAAGACATATTTTCTAAGAAACTTTTTTTTATACATTCCTTCTCCTCCCCAAGGCATAACGGGGTGCTTCTTTAATACGCTATGAAAAACCATTTTTCATAGCTATTTATGAAGTTTTTTTTTTTTGCGGTTTCTACCTGACGCACAAAAGCAGTCCCACCCCTGGAACGGTTTGATAAACGGGTGACAATGTTTTTTGGAAATGTTTTGGAACACTTGTGCAAGGGGCTTTGAAATACTTTCGAATGAGAACTGATTTTTCAAAAACCTTAGTGTCTCTCGTTTATGACTACTATTTATGGTTTAGTTTATAATCAATTAACTCGCATTTATTTCAAAGATTAATCAAGACAGTGACTAGTGTTATTTTAATACCCGTGACCGCAGAATGGGTGGTATATTCATTTTGTTAAAACGTCTGCAACGTTCAGAAGGAAGCATTAGAGACACCACAAATTGTATATATTCTTGACCAGCATCCAATTTTAAATCGATTCAAGAAAAAATCGGACGAAGGACACGCCCACAGCATCACGTAAACTGAGAACACCTCTGTTTTTCAAAAGGATTTAAAAATGGTTTTTTTGCTCACTACTCATGAACTATAGAAAAGTTGAACGCATATTCTATGGACGATGCTGTAGCATCTGTGTACAAAAATGGAAAAAAATTGACCACGCCCACCCAATATTATAGTGTATCAAAATTGAATTTTTTTTATCAATGCGTCTATAAGGCGCAGAAACAAGCTTCAAAAAGTCCGTAAAATATACAAATTCTTCGCCAGTTTCAAATTTGGAGTGCACCTAAACATGTCCGGCTGTCCATCTGCGCAACTTTTTAGTGTTTATGCAAATTTGCAAAAGTATTTGAAAGCGATTTAAATTTTTTCAAGGACATGACTGCAACGACCACACGCCTATGTGACAAAAACTTTTTTTTTTTATTTTGAAAATAGAAAAAAATCAGCCGCGTCCACTTCATATTATAGAGCATGAAAATTGACTTTTTTTATCTTTTTGCTTTCCTTAGAACAAACAATGATGGGTATAATAGATTCGGTTACGATCGGTTATAATTTTCTTGTGCTTTTTAGTATTTCGTTTCCTTATAAAGCTGAAGCCAAAAATTTATTAATAAGAAAAATATTTTATAAGGGGTTTGCTATAACACTTGTAACACACACTAAGAACAAGATTGCGTATTCATTAATATATTCATTAGTTTAAGAATTTTTATAATTAAAACACCATTCCGTGATTGAGCGATATAGAATGCTTACGAATTATAAATGGGAATCCAATACTTTTTGTTCCTAGTTGATAGCCGATCAAGTTCGAGAGAGAAAGGGGTATCTCGAACGTTTCTATGCACTACTGGTAATAGTTTACCAAACCAAGGTATAGTCCTAGATGTAACAGATCACGCCTTTAAAATTACAAAACACTCTGCAATTATTGATAAACAGGATATGTTCTGAATTTTTATCCAATTTCCCTACAAATCATAACGAAAGGGGGATTTATTTAGTAGAAATGACTGATTTATTAATGAACAACTCCTTCATTTTTTTAACATGTTTCCAAACAGCGCAACCTTATAGAAGTGAGGTTAGATAGAGAAACGAACGGATAGGAAAGGTAAGAAGAAGGGGAAAAAAAGAGCGCAAAAGATAATTAAATTTGAATTAAAAATATGGAAAGTAAACCAAAACTAAAACAAATGAACAACGACATACCACTTTTGATTGCATCACCTGGATGACTGAAAAGATCGTCTTAATTAACTAAAGCTGCAATGCCCAAATTGATCTTCATATCGCGCCATTTTATGGATCAAATAAACATTGTTACCGGATTTTGATCGAAATTTCCTAAAGGTCTTCAATTTCAGTAGTCTACATGGATACCTTGAATTTTGAATATTTTTGACTGAACTCGTGTAATGCTTTTCGCGGTATTGTGGACATTTTTTTTCGCTATTGTTTACTGCCGGTTTCATCATCATCCTTCACATTTGATCAAGAGTGTATACATAATTGTTGAAATTCTGTTTACTCAGGTTTTATAACTTCGACGTTTACAACTAAAATGGCAATGAACCTTAAACCTTGTTAATGAGAGACGGGGCAATCTTGTTCGTGATCACTACCGCATTGGAAACTTAGGTAAGACTGCGAAACACTCGCAAAAAAAACTTTGTTGTGTTGAACGCCACATTTTCTTTATCGGCTTCCAATTTTTTATGTCAATTTTAAATCTATTATATAGGAATTATTTCCGCTCCAAAATCTAAATCGTGGACGATAAATGAAGATCATCGATCAGCTAATTAACTCTTTGCCCAACAGGTACAAGGTGCAAGGGAAAATGCAGAAATACATCTCTGCACATTTACTTTATATAAAGAGCGCAAACCAAGTTAACAACTATTCCTGAGAGTTGGTTATAAAAAATTATGTATATATATATATATATATCTATATATAAGCTTAAAAGAAAACTTAAAAAAAACAATTAAAAAGTAAATTAAATTAAATAACTAAAAGCGAATGTATCTAGTGAGTGGAAACAAAAATTAAAAATAATGCTTTTTTTTTTAAACAAAATTAAAAAAAAAAAATTTGTGGTTTTTTTTTTTGGAAATAAAATTAATAAATATATATATATATTTTTTAACTCGTTTACCTTTTATTCTTTTTTTTTTGTTTTTGTTTTTGAAAATACAGAAGAAAAAAGAAAGCTTTTTAAAGGAAAAAATTTTTTACAAAAATTACTTTTTTGTAAAGCACACTTACTTAAATATTAAAACAAATAATGCGTAATTAATAGTTTTTCAAATGGATTGTAAGGATTACGAACTCATTTAAATTAAAATTAAACGAAAAGGACAGATTATGACATAAATTGTTATTCCTATATAAGCAGATTCTCTTCATTTATCTACAGAGAGAAAATCAAATTTTTATACAAATATATTTGGTGCACAAACATTGCCGCGACAAAATCATGTTCGTCTTCTTTGTTACGCTCTTGTTATAACTAAAGAAAAAAAAGACTACACGCAAAACAAAAGTAATGAGGCCGCCTGAAAAAATGTAGGTTTCAATAAAGCAACTAACAGGCGTTTGTTTGGAAATGGCTGAAAACTTTTTATAGCACTGAAACAAAAAAAACAGTATATTTAAATTCATTCCGATTATTTTATCTTTCCCATACACAAGCTTAGAGGTTGATACTCTGTTTTTTTCACTATCTATTCATCATCGATTATTACAATTTGCGAAGGTTTGGCTACATGAGTAGCTATAACTGAGCCCGCCGATAGTAATCCTACTGCTGTCGTTGTTGCTGTTGGTGCTGTAGTCAATTCCGAAGTCTTTGCTGTTGTTATTGCTGAGGTTGAGACTTCAATTTTGTCGTTTGCTAGTGTTGTTGTTGCGGTTGTTGGCAATGTCTGTGCGGCTAATTGTCACTTTGAATTTGCCGTTGTTTGGGGATCATTTACACGCTGATAACGTGGCTTATTACGAGTAAACGGTAGATACTTATATTTGATCATATGCTTTAAGTAGAAAATGTATATTACTTTATATGTAATGTCATGGCAGCAATGGTGTCTTCATACCTTTATTTGTCTCTTCATAGTTATGCAGAATAATGTTATAAAATACATAACCAGTATGGGCCAAAAAACAGGCACATTAAAGCAATCAAAAAATGTGCAAACTAGTCCTATCAGCGTACTTTTCACAATTGAGAGCCAAAATTTGAATTCCGGCAAGCGGCGTATAAATGGTCGAAATTCTTCATTGCTACGCATCGGCAAGTTTGGACCATCGTCTAATAAAAGAAGCAAGCAATACAATTCAATTATAAAGATCGCCCTTATGAAGCTCCATAATATTTGCCTATCGCAATCATATTTATAAACTGAACAAATTTGTAACGTACAAAAAGTGATTTTAATACTAGTCTATAGCAGCAAAAAAGCTTTTCTTTAATTTTTGTTTCAATGTATTTTGGAAGTCAGAAAAGCTCATATAAATAAAATATAAAATCAATAACAAATAGTTTCTCATCGAAACTAAGTTTTATTTTTTCTGCATTGAGTCTTCAGTCCGTCTTTGTTTCCGCCCTCCCCCTCCACCGCTCAATTTCTTTTGCAACCCTAAAATCGACCGCATACAAGCAGCCCTTAAGTTAATTAGAGCATATTTTTAACATATTTACCGTCATTTGCGTATGGGTCGAATTCGGGATCAATTTTTGGTGTTAAAAATGCAATGAATAGATTCAAATGATAAATGCCCACCGCATAGCATACTATATACCAGCCATGGTAAACAAATATGCGTAATAGAAAAAGTAGCAGCAAAATGCCAGCACCAATCCAACGTAGTTTAGTATGCGGTGTAGAGCGATCTAATGTGCTTTGATAAATCTGTAAATAAAGTGTAGGTTAATATTCAAATACATTAGAATTGCACATGAAATGCTTACTTGTGATAGACGTAGGAAAATTTTTTTGACTCCACTACTACTTGTTGATGATGACGACGCGATTTCTTCATTCATCATATTTTTCTATTTATGAATTTTATAGCAAATTATTTTAACTTTTTATTCTTAAATACAAAAAAAAAAAAAAAAGAACGAAACAAAAAAAAAGGAAGGTTGCAGGAATATGAGCACGCGTCACTCTTCTTCGTCTAATATTGGAATTCTACAAAACAAATTTGACTGATAACTATTTCATGGTTGGTCGCTTCTTCTTTAAGGGTCAGCCTTATTTGCAATGGCCTTTAAATACTTTTAATGCCACCTATACACAAAATGTCGCTCCCCTCTTCTGTAAAGGCTCAGAGACTCGCAGGTAAGATTCCAAATTCCAAAGTAGCTTCTATTATTTCGCAGATTATTATTATTGATTTAACTTGTTTCTTGACACAACCAAAATATAATTTATGGCAATTTCATGGTTTATTTTATTAGATATAATTCGCTTTTCGGCAAAATTGTTATTTTGTTAAAAATGTCACTTTTTTCTTAATGACGGCTGATTATTTTCAGCACACAAACGCACATTTAACTATCCACGTCATGGTGTTTAAGGAAAGTAGTAAAGAATTTAATACTTTTGCTAAAGAACTAAAGAATTATATCTAAGCTTTATTAAATAATTAAATAAGTTAAACTTTCTTCTATGTCTTTTTATAATATTTCGTATACAATGAATATAATGGACTAAATTATTTAATTATAACTAAACGATTCAACAAACATTTAATAAAACCTAATTTAATACTTTTTTAAGCAACCAATATTTCAGGCATTTTTTCAGTCAAGTCCTAGAGAAACATGTGAATGAGTGTACGTATATTTACTGCTAATATCGGGCTGGCAATGATTTGATAAGAAAGTTAGCAGATAGTGTTAATACAAGAGTTTGGTGAAAGGAAAATTTGAATATGTTAGATAATGAAGGTCTTTTACAAGCCGGAGACTATTTAACAATAATTGGGAAAGTGTTAAACTATATATGCAACGAAGAATTCACTGAACGGGGGAATGTTTATCCAAAGGATCTTTTTCTTCCCTAAAGACAACTTCTGATTGAGTAGTTTTTCTTTTCGTTTTTGTGCCATTGACCAAAAATTGACCAAAGTTCTCTATATATGATGATTTTGTTGAGCAGACATATTTGCCTACGTTTTAGCCATATATCAAAGGAAAGCAAATGTTTGGCATAAGCAAGAAACTGGCATTATAGTTGAAAAATTGTATAAAACTATTCAGGAGACGTACAAGGGGAGATGAATGCATATTTTTTATACATTTATATATACAAGATTATATATTATATTTCAAGCACTTGTATGAATATATGGAAAGAATTAATATCAAATTTTTCAAAATGGGGGAAAATCGAATGCCACGCCTATAAAAATTGTATAAAACTATTCAGGAGACGTACAAGGGGAGATGAATGCATATTTTTTATACATTTATATATACAAGATTATATATATTATATTTCAAGCACTTGTATGAATATGTGGAAAGAATTAATATGAGATTTTCATTTTTCCCAGATAATCCCAGTTTATATATTACTAAGATAAATATCCTCCTCATATATACTACGAGCTTTTGGTTTTTCCATTCCTTTAATGACTTTGCCGCTACGCGAATATTCTATGTAATCTTCGGTTTGGGCCAACAGTAGCGATTTAGGTGGTGCTTGAATCAGTCATTACTTTTTATGTTTATATTTTTATTTCCGCCAATTTGTAATTAATGAGTTAGGTGGTAGACATAATATGTAGAGTCGAGGAGGAAATGATCCAGTTGCAAATGCAAGGAAGCGTATAAAGTTCTGGTATTTACTGTGCCAGGCGGACGTTATATTAAACAACATAGAAATGCACTTTTTTATAGCAACCCGTATGCAATCCTTTGCATGCTGTTATAATGTAATAATATGTTATCCTAGGTCCATTGTGATGCCCACTATACCTAGATGTGTTGTATAATTTTGTTTATTTTTGAATTCGTGGTACTATAACTGACTGTAATGTTAAAAATGTATTGATAGTCATTCCCAGAGAATCTTTTAACTCATATTAGTTAGATGTAAATTATGTTAAATGTTGTTGGTAAGCTCCATTTGCAATAGATGTTGTTCTATTATCACCTCAGTTCAGATCTTAGGCGCAGCTCTTAATGAAAGACAGATTTCTTATTGCTTAACTCGCAACTTTTTTGATAATTTATTTATAATCTTTTTAACGTTATTTTTAAATTACTAAGCTTATCAACTAAATCTTTGGATCGAAAAGTGTATTTTTCTTCTATGAAATTAAAACTAAGTTTACATAAATAATATTTGATCATAAGTGCTATGAGTTCAATGTAATTGTGACTTTTTGGAAAGAGAGTTAACATTTATAACTAAATTTGGAATATGTACACAAAAATTCGTGAAATTGCTTCTAAAATAATTAAGACATTAAAAGTGGAATAAAAAAAAAAAAAAAATTTAATTT
Organism: Glossina fuscipes; assembly: GCF_014805625.2. NCBI lineage: Eukaryota > Metazoa > Arthropoda > Insecta > Diptera > Glossinidae > Glossina > Glossina fuscipes. The sequence continues at coordinate 792,281 of NW_023998491.1, read as the reverse complement.
TAAAAATGTTTTCTCAATAAATTAATACTTTTAAAAGTTTCGTATTTACATAATTTGATCGAAGGTTTTAGTTGCTTACTTAAAATAGTGTAAATAACATTAGTAAAGTGAGAGAACCTATCCTTGAGGCGGTGGAGATTAAAGGAGGGCTGTCCATAAGCATATGGTATGGGCATGGACTAGGTGGCTTTACAAAGGCGGTGAAATTGGGATAACGTATAATCTCAGATGGCTGAAATTATAAAAGATTTGATGTGTTACTTGTTTAACTTTCCCTATTCGAACTTACTATGGACACGCCATCATTAGCCACGCGGCAAAATGTCATATGTTTCCCGTTAATCATGCTATATTCCACACGTTTTGTAAATAAAGGTTCAGTCCAAGGCAACAGATTTAAATGTGACAAAAAAGTGCGATCATGAAATTCCACAGGATCCGATATAATTAATTTATCTAAAAAATAAGTAAATTAAGTATATTTTTTTTACGAATAAGATTAACATTTAACTAACTTAATAAAGAATCTTCATATAGCACGTCCTCTTCGGTAAGATTACTGCGATTTTTTTTCGTTTTAGCATAAATCGTGTTAGGTATATAATCCAAAATGTCGCCGTTATAAAGAAAAAGGTTTTCCACATCAGTCATATTCAGTGAATAAAATTGATAAACACCAAAAGTTTCGAAGAATTCACGAACCGGAGTCATGCTATAGCAACCAGCCAAATCAATACGTGGGTAATATGTGAGAAATGATAAACACATTTCCTGTTTGGTGGAATAACCTCCAAATGTTGGGCGCTTACGATTAGAAGTCTGAAAGGAAAATAAATTAAAGTATGACAAATCATTATCTACCGCTCCTAACTGCCACGTAAAAGAAAGTGGGATTTCTTCTAGAATAAAAAATCTGACAAGTGGTAAGAAGTAACACTCATAGCCTTATTAGTTTTCAAAATATTAATGAAGGCGAAGAAGTTATCTCGTGGAAAGTTGGGCCTTTATCAATGTACAGAAGAATTCTTTCCCATGTTATTGTATAGATGGCAAGATCTTAGATGGCGCTTTATTAAGCGAAATCTTCTTCACGAGTTTTTTTGCAAAAGAAATGTTTGTTTTCACTATTCCTTGCCTCTGCCCACTAATTTGCTTCGTTATCCAATTAAGCACGTTGGAAAGTCGAAACAAAAAATATCTCCTCTATGCCTTTTGTTCAATACGGGCGTCCATTACTCTTTTCCCCGCCTCGCTATGTATGACCTCAAGACGGCTATGTTTGCAAGCGTGCTGGTCAAACTATTGTTCGTTGATGGCATCGGTTTTAGTTGTCTCACAGCTCTTTCAAAGTACGTTCCGTTGGTGGCAAACACGCTTTTAAAATTTTCTACGCCGCTCAATATGGACGGCCAGAAGAAGCATTTGCGGCATGTTATGCTTCATTGCATTAAAAAAGTGTAGTTGTACGCGAAGGACTCTGCAGAGGAGATTTTCACGGTTGAGGGTAGTGGTACAGTAGACCGCAGCGGCCGCCCAACAACGACGAATGCGAGGACGTCATCAACACTATGCCCGCTGAAAATTCGTGATAGCGTGTGCGCGAGATAGTGGATGCCATTAACGTTCCGAGGCGAACGGTACATAATCATTTAAATGGGGATCGAATATGCTCCAATGATTTCGCAGTAAAAATAGAAGAAAAAAACTTATGGGACACACACATAAATTTAATTAACAATATCGTGAGCTCGAATTCCTGTTAAGCAAATTGCATCGTAATGACGTTCACAGCAATTATTAACAAATACAAATGCCTTTAGAATCATTTGCAGGACTTTCAATCAATGCTTCTGTATTATATATATATGTATATAGTTTACCTAACACTCGTATCAAAAAGAAGTGTTTTAAATAATTGCGCAGCATTAGCAGCACAACAGATTTCTCTATGAATTGGTAATTAATTAAATATGAGGTTATGTCACCATGAAGTATAAATCGATAAAGTGCATAAGGGCGGTTAGTCGCTCGCGCCATCATTTTGAAAAATTAAGATGTAACAATATTTGAAGATTAAAACGAGATGCAAACTGAAATTTACCTCGTAAGCGCAATCCGTTATTATATAATCACCAGGCATAACAACAGTCTCGTTTTCCAATTGCCTTACTTGCTGATAATTATAATCGTAATTGTCATCCTCTATAATGCGTGGCAATTCCTTACCGTCCCTGACATGCCTCAGTGTCATTTTACGGCCCGCACGATGTGAGTGTAAAATACCTGAAATAATTTTTATACCTGTCTCGGGAAACATCTACAAAAAAAAAAAAAACAAAATTTGTTTGCAATTTTCATCACGATTTATAACGCATAGTTGGCATTACCACATTCGAGCATGATGGTCCACATATGCCAACATTACGATATAATTTCTGACCCGGCGGTATTAGTTGTGTATCCGAAATGGATACACCTGATATCATTATTCCTGCGTCATTTTTACGTAAATGCTTACTATAGTGTATCCGGAAGCCAGAATGATCGAAAGCTATATACATACATACACACACAAAATCGAATAAGTTATTTATTTGCCGCCAAGAAAAGAAGAGCGTATTATTTACCCTGTTGACCGTGAGGGTTGTCATAATGAATTTCCAACATATAATATTTGGCGCCAGCTTTTCCGCCCACTGGAATACCAACATGTTGTGGTAGAAATTGCCCTGGAAAGACATTTGATCAAATATTTTCATGTAGATATTTATATTCGTTATAGTCGTTTATGGCAAGCAAAGGGAATATTTAGAATTGCTTTGATGAATGTAGCGGTAGAAGGATTACATGGAAAATGGAAAATGGATCTTTTTTTTCTTTTTTAGTAAAAATGGACCAAACAACCACATATATTATAATTAATTATTTATTACATATATTATATTTTGCATATACATAAGTATACATAATTAATTAGATTAATTATTTTAATAATAAAAAATTATTGATTAAAATGTTTCCGTAAGCTTCTCATTTTCTCTTATCTAACGTTTGCAAGGTCTTCAGTTTCTATTGCATATACAGCAATTATGTGTGTCAATAAAATGGCATTAAGCTAAGTTATTCGTTAATCGCCAGCAGTTAAGATAATGAATAAATAAAAAGGGTTGTGTATGTCTGTATTTTCGTAGTAGTGAAAGCAGCGACTTGAGTATAACGTTCATATTGTGAAACGTTTCGTTTACTGAAGTGCCGGTACATTGCTAATGTTAAAGTTTTTATCTTTAAATTCAGTTAACGGCCGATAGATAAGCAAAGGCAACATAAATATGTTGGATATTTTGCCATCAAAGTTAGATTAGAACAAGTAAGAAAGTCGCATACCCACCATTACATTTTTCGCGTTCTACTCTCCAAGTTCTTTTATTTGACACCCATATCGCCAGTATTATTAAGAAAAAATTCATCGCGGTGTCTACCATATTTATTCTAAAATTAACCCATTCTTAGGCCGATACTATATCTTCATTCTGTCTTGCATTATTATAGATAAGCAAAAAACCTCAAAAAGGTGAGAAAAACAAAATTTTATCATTCGTAACTTTATGTGGGCATGGCAGATGTTTTCATTCTTGCACGTAGGGAGTAGAGTGCGCTTACCACAACTAATTTAGAATTAACATACTTAGCTACGCCCATGTCATACCCATATCAACAGTATTGTAATGAAAAAATTAGTTTACTAGGTCGTGACGTTCCCGGTATTTAATTTGGAACTAACACACTTAGCTATTTGCATTCTATTCTCTAAACCCTTTTATTTGATACCCATATCGCCAGTATTATTAACAAAAAATTAATCCACCATGTCGCTGTAGATAATATATCGGCAGATAATATACCTTCATTGGAGGAATGTACAAAATAGTTTTAAACGTCTTTGCCTTGTTCACCTTCTCATAAATAAGCATAAACCCTCAAAAGGGTAAGAAAAAATAAATTTATTACTTTGTGTGGGCAAGGCCATTTTTTTTCTGTTTTTGCACGTAAAAGGCAGAGAGTCTCGCAAAGTAAATGTGGAAAAGTTCAGCCCTATAACTTTTATAAAAAAAGCGGACATGTGTTCAGTTTGCGCTCCACTGCGCAGTTCCGGTCCATTATCAATACCAACCTGCGTGCAGAAACATGCAATGTTTCTACTAAATGTGAATTCTACATCCTACCTATGGTCTGCTTCGATGCATGATTTGCATTAGGGATTCCTATTCCTATAAGCGTAAAGCACGTGTATATCTTTTAGATGTAACCGTCTGTCGAGTGTCCGTGGGATAAAAATTGTATCGCCCTCCTCTCTCCATATATACTTGCTAGCTCAGCAATAACACGTGCGTCCGTTTCCACAACCTCCGATGCTCTTCAAGTGGCACTTAAATGCAGCTGTGGAAAAGAGTAAAGTCCCCGGTTTAGACTGGGACGATATTCCAGACATAGCCGTTACACAATTTCGAATAATTCATGCCAAGAGTGTCCGATTGTTCCCCTTAATTTAAGAAATAAAAATTTGTTGTAGGTTCGCTCTGTTTTTCATTACACTCATCTCCGAAGGATGACGGTGTATTAAACTTCTCAAAACGTTTGCAACACTCGTGATCACCACTACATTCTGAATAGATGTAGGCATGTCGGTCTGCGTAAAGTCGGTTATGCACCCTTCAAATATGACAATGTAATAAGTTCTTGCACCCAAGTTGGTATTCAATGTCGGTCACAACACACGCCTGCACGGTGCAATGGAAATTGAAAACGTTGAATCATCACTCGTAAACTACAATAGACAGCCTATGAAAAATTCTAAGTATATTCTACAAACTTGGAAAAATCATTCGATTCCATATCGATTAGCATAGAGTATGGAATTTGTTAAGTCTTTTTAAAGTGTTCGCCGGTTTAGTACTGAAGAGCGGGTAGAGTGTTTTTTCGCCATACCTACAGTGAGCGTTCAGTCAGTAAAGGCATAACACATCGACTAGGCTGCGGCTCCGCCTACCTATGCCTTTGGCTTTCTTAATAATCTCTTTGTGACCATTACCGTCTTGTAAAAATAGGTAACGTACTCGGAGCGGTTGGCCATATTAAAAACAATGTTACAATGTATAGATACATATATATATATATATATATATAAAATTCTAAAATTTGTTTACCTGTAGAACCAATAGACCATACGGCAACCGGCGTAATGCAAGCGTCCCAATCACGTGGTGTTAATAAATTGCTATTACAAACAGCACCGCTACTTCGCACCCAGACATTCCATGAAGCCGGATCCGAGCCTGGGTATGATTTCGTAGAACACTCGAATAGAGTCATGTGATGAACGAGAGGTTGAGAATTCGGCCTGAAAAATATATTTATTTTGTTTTTATGCTATATTTCATTCTTTATTTTTAAAGAAATATTTGAATTTATTATCACATGATGATTATGGATTAATACAAAAGGAATTCGTTGACGAATTTGTAGTTAAACGTGCGCAGGCATGTGCTTTAATGCTTTAGGAAACCCTACAACCCTACTATTTGTTTAGTTTGTTTGATAAATGCGTTTATACTTATGAACAAATACAACAAGTAAGAAAATTATGTTCGATTAGGACCGAATCTTTTATACCCGTCACTGTTATCCTAAAAAAGATAAAAGGAGCAAAAGAATATGAAGTTTGCGTGGCTCGACGTTTCTACTTTCAAAATAAAAGTTTTTGCCGCATAGGCATATGGACGTATCAGGCATGCCCTTGGACAAAGTTAAGTCACCAGCAAATACTTTTGCAAATTTGTAGGCGATATCTTCATTTTCGCTAATGGGAAAATGTCTACCACAAGTACTACACAGTTGAACAGACAGACAGATGGACAGACGGACACATTTGGATGATCTTTGGAAGTGTTGTGACTTAAAACAACATCTTTTGAAAATTTTGTAGGCATAGATACTAAAAAGCTGACGGACATATTTAGGTGCATTTCAAATTTGAAACTAGCCGTTGTAGTAGTTGTTTCTACGCTTTATAAAGGCATTGGAAAAAAATAAATTTTGATAGATTATAGTAATGGGTAGGCGTGGTCAACTTTTGCAAATTTTGTACAGGTGCCACCCCATCGCCCTTAGAACACACAATCAAATTTTTCCCTGTTTATCTCCTAGAGTTTAGGAGTAATGAACAAAAAACCTCCTTTCCCTTTCCTTCCCTTTGATAAACGGAGATGTTCGAGCGTGCCCTTCGACCTATTTACCCCATTTTCGCAAGAACTTCGACTGTTTCTGCTAAATATGAAGTTCATAGCTTCATTTTTGCGGCCAAGAGAATAGTTACAACAGACATTACACAGGCGGACAGACGGACCTGCTTAAATCGTTTTACACTTTGATGTCGACCAAGACTGTATATTGTTCGTAGGATCTCTGGTGCTTCATTCTCGGCGTTTCAAACTATTTAAGAAAATGAATATATTACACATCCTTCGGTGATGGGTATAAAAATGTATTTTTTGGACATAGATTTAAGTTTGCCATAGTACAAGACGTAGAAGCAATGGAGAAGATGTTGCCTGTGCGTGCACGTTGCAGATTAATGAATTATTTCTTAACGAGAAAACAGCGGATTCGCTCAAGTTAATGGTGAAGACATATGACATGTACACTTCTATTGTTTAACAAGCGTACACATGAGTGCGTATTACATATGAATTATATAGAAAATATGTCAATTTACTTTGTAACGTACCCATTGCGTGACAGTAAGGCTTCGTAGCCGATAATGTGATGTTTTTCCACTAAAGTGGGAGCTTGTAAGATTTTACACCAATATAAGGTATCCATGGTGGATTGTATAGATACCTAGAATTTAGTAAGAAGAAAATGGATGGATACGTTAATTCCATGTAGGGTAACTAACTTCGATAAATACTTACATTTTGAACGGTTACATCCCACTTGTGAATTTCCTGGTTATGCCTGCTGGCCGCTGACAAGATATGACTTTTATGAAACATAGGCCCCATTAAATGTAATGATTTGTGACCACGATTTTTGCCATGACCCTTTAGATTGCCATGTGTGGGATCGGTATCACCGAAAGACCATAAAACTTTTAAGGTATCACTCTTGAAATTGAAATTAAAAAAAAATTGCTTTACTATATAACTTTGATCAATATAAACGACTAAGCAAGTTCGAGAGAAATGGCGAAATTTTATATGCACTTTCACCATAAGATGTAGAGCATTTTGCTACTTGTTTCAGTCACATGTTTATTTATTCACCGCTTTTCTAATTTCTTATCGGTGAATACATATTCAAAAGGGGATTGGATGCATTTCTTAAATTGAGTTCTGGAAGTAATGTACGCTGGCAATTACAAACGGATGTTTCGGTAGAAGAACTCATATTCTTTGTAGATCTGAAGGCTACGGATTAAAGGAAAGATAATAAAGATGCTTGCTCCGGTTGAAAGTATTATTTAGATGAAATTTTACTTTTATGTAAAATGTATTCATCTCATTATCCGTCTTCGAATTTTTACGTACATATAAATAAGTTTGAACCGAACATCCAAGTTGTTACGACTCGATGCCCCCAAATCATATATACTTAAGAGTCCACATTGTTAACAAACATTTCATAGCAAGCCATCACGTAAACTATACAAATTTTTTTAACATATCAAGGAAAAAAAAACTCAGTGGACAATCTGCTTCCATCTCAGGAAGTTATTTCTCAATTGTAATGGTTACCGTAGAGTCTTTCAGCCCGAAATTTATACTCAAACGTCTGGAGAGCTACTTTCATCTTAAAATGATTTATTATTATTATTATTATTAATTTTTTACTCACAGAAAGAAATTCGAAGACCAAACTCTGAAAGTATCAGCAACTAACGTTAACAGTTTCATTGTAAACTCTAACTTGTACTTGAGATTTGAACCCGCGACCATTGAAATTGTTAATCGAGAGCCTTGGCTCACTTGGCCACTTAAGCGGATTAAAAATGATTTAAAAATAAATTTTGTTTGATGTATAAAAATATTTTGATACTTGTGGGCCTGGGGCTTGGTCTCTTTATATAACAGTGGCTTTTTAGCGCTATCTCAATATGTTTTATAGGTTGAAAATTAACTTTTCTGTTCTACTTTTTGCCTATAGTTCTCTCTGCCAGAAGTTTTAAATTCCTAAGTCTATCTAAGACTGGAAGTTATTACTTATACTTACAACAAGATTGTTGATTCCCCTCATTCTTAAATATAGTTTATTCACGTCAATTAGGAATATACTGATTAATTGACTACGCGATGGACAGAACAGTCGAAGGAATGAGCGAAGCCATAGGTCTAAATCTATTCGGAATTTTATTTTATGCACCAGCCGATGCATATTCCTAAAAAAATCTTTTCAGACATACTTTAAATCACATGGAAATCTATTCATTTTTTTTAACTATCCCGTAGACGTGATGCTTAAAAGTTTACATTGTTACGATCACAAATACCTCACATTTCTATATTTCGGAGACGTCAGCAACTCTTTTACTCAAAGCAAAGAAAAGTACCGTTATAATTTTGAGGTTAATATTAAGTGCGATATCTTCATCTTTAATAATAATTTTAAAAAAATTTTGCAAAAATGGCCGGATTAACTGGTGCATATATATTTTTTGTAATATATTTAATAAAAAAAATAAAAAAATCTTTCATTGTTAAGCCCTAGCATGCGTAGGTCAGAACGATTTGCTTGCTTTGCGTAAAGTCTGCAATAGGCAAGAAGAACGTGAAAGAAAAGACTTTTACGGTAATACCGCTCTACTAAAAGCCTGTTATTTGGGTAGATTGGAAGCGGCATTAATTTTGTTGCGTTCCGGAGCTGATGTCAAGGCGGCAAATTATTGTGGTAATGAATAAATCGTATTCTCTTTTTAAAATTTGTGTTCAGATTTTGCATTCAAAATACAGGACAAAATGCCTTAACCTTGGCCACTTATGCTAACAATCGGGAGTTAGTATACGAACTATTACGTTGGTGCACTTATAAGGAATTCAATCAGCTTACTTTAACTCCACCAATATGTGTAGCAACAATGCTTGGACATTGGCCACTTCAAAAATTTTATAAAGAATTGGATCGTCATAACTATGAATATATACAGACTGCGCACGGTAAAGAGTTTTTGGAATTTTTCAAAAGGAAAATATTTAAAGATTGTTTTATATAAATGTGTATGTATATATATATATATATATACATATGTACGTATTATTTTTCAGGACTTAATTGTGATGATATTATGGCTTTTATGAAACTCGAAAAAATGCACTATTAACTCATTATTTATCGCAGATTCCAGAAAAGATATTCTTCACATTATGAAAATCACAAATTGAAATAAAATTACTTTTGTTACTTACCCCTAATGGCAAATCGTAAGGATCACATGTTTCAATTTCCCTAGAGAACTCGATTTGGGTATGAGTTGAGTTTTGAAAACCATTCAGTACAATATAGTTTTGTGTATCATCTTGAATTGGAGCGACATTATGGTGCACAGCAGAGCCATAACAATCCTGAAATTAATATATTAAGACCGTAATAAGTTTGCAAAATATTTTTCTAGGTTATGTCAAAAGTTGTTCTTAATATCACAGTTGTTGTTTTTTGTTTTTTTGTTTTTTTTCCACTTTAATCAAAGGTATATTAAACCTACCACATTGAAGACATGGGTGCATGCACTAATTGTTCCATTCAGTTTGCCATATTTACAAATATTTATCAGAATTTGCATATATTAGCGATTTAGAGGAAATCCGTCCTGTTGTCTGATGCTGAAAGCCTTGAAGCTTCAAGATTGCATAAAATTTAAAATTTGATGCCAACTTGAGAGAGGGCGTGTTTTATGTAAAAACTTGCCCATCATACATGGCCACAAAAACTGCTGAATCTTTTAAAAAAAGTCCGTAAACCTTTTAAAGGCTTTCAATTATATTAAAATATGATTCGATATTTGGGGAAATCGATATCGATTGGTGCCTTGGAATATTCATCTTGCTCTTCCCCTTTTAGCGACACAAACAGACGGTGGGCATAAAAGGATTCGTTCGAATTGAACTAAATTTCTTTCTAAATAGCGTTGGATAGAATACTGATATAATATATCATAGATAAAAGTTTAAAGAACTCATCGCTTTCATCTAGGATAGGTTCCAATTATCAAATTTCCTTCACCAGTTTCAGACTATGATGTAATGAGGAGAGAGTTAGGTAATGGTGTGTTATTGTCAGCTAAATATTTTTATTCCAAAGTTCTAAGTACGCCTTCCCTCCAATTCAAAGGATCTCTTCGCCCTAGGAAATGAACGGCCCATGTCTTATTAGCAAATTAAAAATTTTTCAATTTTTCAAGCATCACATCTTTCTCCTTCCTTTCTCGTGTCACGCTTAGCCATCGTTGTTACTATTTTACAAGAGAAAAACTACGCAACGCGCATATTAACTATTTGATAATGTTATAAATTATTCATAAGTTGTCATAACTTTTTTTTTTTTATAGAGAATTCAAATAACAAGAATGAAAAAGGAGCGACAATCATTACTTCAACGGAGGATAGAGTTGAATTTTTAGAAAACAAACTAAATTATTATGCATTGGGAAAGCGTAATAACCTTGAATTTTGCATACTTCCCCCCCTTACGAGCTCTTTTATACCCCTTAGCTGAAACTGTATGAAGTGATGTCTACTAACAAGCACAATGAACTTCCTATACTTCATTGTTATGCATATGTTATATATGTGCATGTCCATCTGTGCGTTTTCCCTACACGAAATGGTAATCAC